>NC_044497.1:55783325-55790825 GCF_902362185.1 Chanos chanos
TGAGTGGATCTGACCTGATTTGAGTGTTGCTGTCCATGGTCCTGAAAGAACACAGATACACCAGGAGGCTGTTGTACCTTTATCCCAGCAGGCTCCATAGGTTCCATATAAAGTCTACAAAGGAAGGCCGCATCCTGTTGTGTTTTCCCCTGCTGGTAATCCAGTCAGTCAGCATCCACACCAGGACCACAGCCAATGGTCTGAGCTTAATCCACTTGGACACAACACAGGTCTCAACTGCGTCTGCATTTTCCCCACAAAATCTCCCTTCCTGACTTCACACAACAGATGAAAGAATTCCAGCACAGAGGTTGTTCGGGCTACATGTAAGTCAAGGTACAATGTAGTTCCTAACTAAAATCTCAGTTTCACACTGTTAAAAAAAGAAGAGTCAGTGGGATTGTTTGAGTGAAGTTTAACGTTAGGGTATGAATGTAAAATGCTGACTATTGAAAAAGGTTACACATTCAATATTCTAATGCACAGTAACTTATAACAAACATATAATAAAAGTAAGCTTTCCCCTTCAATTATTTTAACAGTCACACATATAATATACATATAGTATTTGACATTTTAAATTGTTTTCGCCAACCAAAATACCAGTTGCTCAAAGCAATACTGCTTCACCATTGCTTAACAAGTAAGTCCAGTTAATCTAATCAATGAATCCACCAGTCAGTCATAATGAGGATCACCTTCACAGGTGCGTAATTATTCAGACCCTTTCTCTCAGTGCTTTGTAGGGCCTCCTTTAGCAGTGGTTACAGCTGCGGATCCTCTCTCGTATGCTTCTTTGCAAACTTCTTTGGTTTGCACGCCTGCATCTGGGCAGTTTCTCCCATTCTTCCTTGCAGGTCCTCTCAAGCTCTATTAGATTGGAGGGGGAGCATCAGACAACTGCAATTTCAGGCTCTCTCCGCAGATTTTCTGTGGCGTTCCAGTCTGGGCCATGGCTGGGCCATTTAAGGACGTTCAGAGACGGGTGCCCTGAAGCCAGCGTTGTCTTGGCTGTGTGGCTCAGTTCACTGTCACGCAGAGAGGTGAACCTTTGCCCTACTCTGAGTGTGTGCTCTGGAGCCGGTTCTCCTCAAAGACCACTCCATATATGGCTCTGTTCATCTTTCCCTCCGCCCTGAGTCATCCGTCAGTCCCTGTCACTGAGAACGATCCATGCCGCGTGAGGCCATCTCCGCCGCGCCTCACCGTAGGGATGGCATTAGCCAGGTGAGTAGCAGTGCCTGGTTTTTCGCCAGACGCAACGCGAGGCCAAACAGCCGTGTCTCATCAGCCCAGAGAATCTTTTTCCCCCATGCTCTTAGACTCCTTCAAGAGCTCTTCTGGCAAACTCCAAGTGGGCTGTCATGGATCTTTTGCCCTGGACTGGCTTCCATTGAGCAGGCTCTAACCGCGGAGCGCTGACGATTCCGCGGTTTGGTTTTTTGCCCTGCCGTGCACTGTCAGCTGTGGAACCTTACACAGACAGGTGTCTCTGCAAATGACATCCCGTCAAGGGAATCAGACACAGGTGGACTACAGGCAATAACAATCAAGACATCTGAAGGGCAATCAAAAGGATGCATTTAAATTTGGTGCGTCATAGTGAAGGATCTGAATTTTTAGGTCTTGGTAAATAGATTTCCACATTACACAACTGTCGAATGATATGGTTTTAACAAAGTGATCTTTTTGCAGATGAAAACCATTTAAGATGTTTGGTGTATACATACACTGATGTGTGTATGTGTATATATATATATATATATATATATATATATATATATATATATAAGGCTGTGGCTGTTAAAAGTGGATGTATTAAAGACTAGGCAGTTAGGCAGCTTACTGCCAAAACATTGGTGTTTGTTAAAAGTCATTCCACATCAGAATTATTGAGAGCATGAGCTTCTTTCTGATAAAAAAGTTTGATTTTAGTATTTGCATCTGTGCCCCAGTAATAGCTATGAACTGGCTTTCCTTTGTTCAGAGATTCATGATGCCAGGAGTCCTAAGGAGCTAGCTAGGTACCGCTAATGCTTTCCTCACTGTATTTTCAATGTTCCAATAAACAGAGAAAAACTGAGACTGTTTGCCTAACTTTGGATCAAATAAATGCAAATAAAGAAATAAAAAGTTTAAATATTATATATTGTTTGTCAGGCGGCAACTTTACACAATCTGGGTTTTTGCAAAGCTTGTGCAGCTGAAATCAGGACAGACTGAGGGAGGAAATGAGAGCGAGCACCTCTGAGAACGAATGATTTTCCGAGTCCGCTCCAGGCCGGGGCCGGCATTTTCACGATAAAATCTCAAACCGCGCTCTTCCATTAGTGTTGGTGTTTGCTCTGCTGGAGCATATTTAGGTCATTTGGACAAATGTGTGATGCCAAGAGGGCCAACAACAGTTAGTCTGAAGGGCAGCAGACCGCTCCTGTCTCACGGCGTTGGGAAGATAAACCTTGGAACACTGAACCATAATTCTGGCTATAAACGAGTGAGTTTCAAACCAAAGGTCAATCTACAGTGGCTGTATCTACACTCTCCCTCCCCCCATATATATATAGGTAGACAGATAGATTCCCTCTCTCTCATGTAGATAGATAGATAGATAGATAGATAGATAGATAGATAGATAGATAGATAGATAGATAGATAGGCAATGAATGTATGGATGTAATGTATATGTGAGACCATATGCCAAGATCTATCTATCTATCTATCTATCTATCTATCTATCTATCTATCTATCTATCTATCTATCTACATGAGAGATCTATCTATCTATCTATCTATCTATCTATCTATCTATCTATCTATCTATCTATCTATCTATCTGTCTGTCTATCTGTCTGTCTGTCTGTGTGTGTGTGTGTGTGTGTGTGTGTGTGTACACAGTATAACTAAGGTGCTGAGAGACTCTGAGATCTGGGCAGACAAGAACCAATCAGAAACAGTGATACTCGATGAGGAGCAGAACAGCAGTGCTGATAGATGTGGAAGTCTCAAGTGACAGTTACACATAAAAAATGGAATACTAGAAGCTAAAGAAACACGGAGGAACTCGAGAGGACATGGAAGGTGAAAACCAAGGTGGTCCTCTTAGAGATAGGAGCAGCTGGGGTCTTGACCCCTTGGCTAGAGGAGTGACTCCAACAGATCAACAGATCCCAGGAATAATGACAGACTCAATCTCAGTCCAGAGGAAAAAGGCTTATACAAGCTGATATATATATATATATATATATATATACATGGAGTGAGGAGAGAGAGCGAGCAAGCGAGAGACCTTATTGATTGATGTATGCCACCTCTCTCTCTCTGAGTATGAGCTGGAGACAGGGAGAGAGAGAGAGAGAGAGAGAGAGAGAGAGAGAGAGAGACAGAGACAGAGAGAAAGATAGATAGATAGACAGAGAGAGAGAGAGAGACAGAGACAGCGACAGAGAGAGAGAGAGAGAGAGAGAGAGAGAGAGAGAGACATGATGAAATGATATTTCGAGCCAAAGGCACTGCCACTCAAACCATGGCTCACTAAACCCTGGGAAGCATTCGATTGTCACTGGACAAAGGCGGTGCCAAAAGTGGAACTCTCCACAGCACTTCTGTTTCCTCCTGTATTTTTTATGAGGGCCTGAATCGCTCGCATCCATGAACTGTTGCCGTCACATGTCTCCAATTTCTGTCTCTCTTTGACAGTTCCAGCATCTGTCACTGGAGCTGTTTCCCTCCAGCGCCTGCCAGCTTTGTGAAGTGAAGATGAAAAAGAAAGAGGCTGTTTGAGGAAAAAAAAGAGGTCTAACAGATCCCACATCACATACAGAGATCTCTTCTCAAGCTCCTGCAGCAGTGCCAATTGGACTAATATGCTCCTTACTACAGTGTGGTTCTGAGTCCGGTCAGGGAGGTGGGGAGGGAGGAAACTGAAGGGGCTTCTTAAAGGGCTCTGATGGGTGGAGGTTTTGATGGAGAAGAGTGGTACACGGGTCTGATGGAGAAGATGGGTTTGAGCGCTCGGGTATGAGTCAGGGTGTGGGTGTGTGTGTGTGTGTGTGCGGGTGAGTAAGTGTGTGAGCATAGGTGTGTATAAGTGAGTGAGGGTGTGTGTGTTTGTTTGTGTGAATGTGTGTGTGTGTGTGTGTGTAAGTAAGAGGAGTCAGTTGTTCAGACACAGAGGGAAATACAAGAATTGCCTTTTGATTAATGGGCACATGTATGAGTGAATGAGCAACTGTGTGTGAGTCAGTGAGCGAATGAGTGTGTGTGTGTGTGTGTGTGGGTGTGAGAGCGAGTGAGTGCATGAATGAGTGTGTGTGAATGTGCATGTCAGTGTGTGTGTGTGTGTGTGTGTGTATGTGTGTACGTAGTTGGGCATAGACTCACAGTTGTCCAAGTCACACTATTCATCAAGAAAAAACAAAATGAAAAAGAAATTTGCTCTGCGTTTGGTTTAAATGGCGACTGTGGTGAGCGCCGGCGTTTAATTTCACATCTGTGTTCACGGACAGACTTTGGCTGTGCTTCCCCTCTCATTTGTCTGGCCTCATTAGGCTGTTAATGAAGTCGAGCCAACAGGAAGGGCTGTGGAGACACCGTCCATGTTTGGACTGAAAACGACCTGCCTGCACTGTCTGTGTGGTCACTGGGGTCTCACACACTGGGCTGTGAGGTACAGAGGACATCTCACAAAGTCTTCAGCCACAAACACACACTCTTCTCTCTCATACTCCATGACCCCATGACCATATCATGGAGCATGGTATTAAAGTGTTACTCTGTATGCAAAGGCCAATGACTGATGTTCTTAATAGTCTATTGGCATTTACTGATGTCTTTGACTGTTCCAAGCAGGAAAAAACAAACTCGTCGCTTTCATCCCTGTTCAGCCGCCGACTTCTCACTTGATTTTCATCAGGCAAGCCATAGATTATTGAATTTCTTACAAGTAGTCCTTTTAGGTAAAATCTATATTGTACTCACACGCCCAAGACACTGAGAGAGGCAAAAACAAAGGTCAATAACCTCGGACGGCTAGATCAGACAGAGTTTGAGAGTACTTGACGATAGCTATGAGAAGACACAAGAGTCCTCCCTGTGTTGTCTCTGGAGGGCATTACTATGGCTACTCTCGACACGTGCATTGTGTAAACAAAGACTAAGAGGGACACAATTACACCCGTTTGCTGCAAGAAGGGTCTCAGTGTCTTTATTCTCTGTCTTTTCAAAGAGAAATTTCCCAGGGGAAAGTGGCTGTCAAGCAATTTGAGGTAAGTGCCTTTTCTCGAGGAGCACAATTGTTTTGGGCGAGAGCCGTCAAAGTTAAAGGCAATCGTTTTCCAAACTGTTTTCTCTCTGTCCTGCTTTTTTTATGTGTGTGTGCTCAGTCACCGGGGGAACAGCAAGCTCAAGCAAAGAGAATCTCGCACCCCATCCTGATTCTTTGTATGGCTGAGAAAGAATATTCTCCGCTGAGAGAGAATACGAGAGAACAGACTGCTCACAGAGTTTCTGAAGGTCAATCGACATACCAGCATGTCAGGAGAAAAAGACCAAGTCTGAGACAGCATCCGAACATCCGGACACTGAGAAAAAAAAAACTAGACAAAGACAAACACTAACATCAGTGGATCAAGCGCGAGAGGGGGACAGAGCTCCAGAAACATGGCGGGGTAAGCCATTTTGGGAGATCAAACCCGGTGACTTTTCGGGGGGGGGGGGGGGGCTCTTTTTTTTTTTTAGCACTTCCATGTTGCTCTCTCAGGTGTTGTCTTTGAAGCATTTTTTTTTAATTTTATTATTTTATTTTATTTTGTTTCACCCTGACACTTCCCTGTTTTTGCGCACAGCTTGTTTTATGGTTCGTTTTGCCAAAATTTCCCAATTCCCCAGAGGAAATGGAAAAGCTGCTTTAAAATATTTCAAACACCAAGAAATGACAAACAAAGGAAAGAGAGACAGCGAAGGGGATTGTATCAACAGCAAACAATGTTTGATTTTTGTTTTTTAGAGGTTTTTTTTTCTTTTTCCAGTGAAAGATTCACCATCACAGCAGATTGCCAGTGGAGAGATCTTTCATGAACGCAGTGTGTCAAAAGACATGTTTACAGGGATTATATCAAAACATTCTTTTATAAAAAACACAAATCTGAAAAGGGAAATTAAAAAGTTAAAGAATGAAATCATAACTCATAATACTTTATGTTAGTGCTTAAAATGCTGTGTTTGTATGTAATCTGATGGCACCATGGAAAACCCACTACATTACTGCTCAATGTCTATGGGCATATTTCTGTGGGACTTATGTCTAAGATTAGCCCTGGACTAATGAAAAATGTAGTCCTTGAGTAGTTTTTAATCCTTGTCTGGGAGACAAGGTCTGTTTCTGTGTGGCTGAACACATCAGTCCTAATGAATGTTAATCAGAGTAGGTGACAAATGGTGACATCAGCGTTCTTCTTTTGGAATAGGAGAGGAATTACAATTACATTTACAATTACATTATCAATTTAGACTCTCTTTCCCAGCGCAATTCACAAGTCATGTGTTCATGCTGAGTATAAGAGAACTATAATAACATGACAACAACATCACAGAAAACAGCATTAAATTACCACTAATAGTGTATGTGGTGTAAGTCCATGGGGAATTAACACTCTCAGTGTAAATTTAACACTCTCTGTCTCAACAGCACAGAACCATGAAAAATTGTAATAATTCTGGAAGTAATTCTGGAATTCAGAAATAATTCTGGAAGATTTTTTTAACAAACAAACAAAAAGTAATACCGTAATAAGGGAAGTATGACTAGCCAGCTGAACCAGGTGACCACTGACCGCAAAAACAAACAAACAAACAAGCGGAAAAACAAAAACAAACAGCAATTATCGAAAAGCCACCCAAAATAGCCCACTTACTGAATGCTTTCTGAAATATAATTTCAGTTGTGGTGGACATACATGTGTTCAGCTTTAAAACGCTGTACTTGCTTAATGGAAGACTCTAATGTAAGAGTGTTGATCTTCGGGGAATTTAACTGAACCAATCGCAGGTCCGGGTACAGTTTATTTAATTAATCATTCAGCTCCCGACTCACAAGAGAAATGCAAGGCTACTGTAATGAAATAAAAAGGGTCATTTTAAGCAAGCATACAAGCATATATATATATATATATATATATATATATATATATATATATATATATATATATATATATATATATAAATATGCTGTATTTCTCTTGTATATTTTCTTATATATTTTTATTTATTCTTTATACTGCATTTTTATAATGTATACTGGAACCTGACCGATGCAGGATTTCTCAGACCGATACCAGTTTTTGATATTTGAGGATTCAAAAACTTGATAATGATATATCGGCTGATATTCTGTTTTTGTTTTTTTTTTTCCAGAAACTCACAACATAAACAAAGATTTTCCCTAACATTTGTTATGTGCAGTTATTTAAGAGTCCTCATCAAGATAACATGACATAATGCAGT
>NC_044497.1:55795825-55825825 GCF_902362185.1 Chanos chanos
GACTTTGACTTTGATACATTGGCACCAATAAATTTTGTAATTTCATTTCATTAGTCGCTTACATACACAGGCAGCAGTCTGTTTGTTATGTTAATTTGCAGTTATTGTAGAAGAGAGAGAGAGAGCACAAGGGAGAGAGAGAGAGAGAGAAAGAGAGGGAGAGACAGTGAGAGAGAGAGAAAGAGAGACAGGAAAAAAAGAAAAAAAAAGTGTCGACCATGATCACTAGCCTCTACTCCCAGCATGCAAAGCATAACGTCTGCTTCAGCCTGTTCCTGCGTGTGGCCATTGCCTCGTGGTCTGACCATTTACACTGGGGAGCTTTCATACTTCATAACATAAGACAGAGGGCTGTATCGATTTTAACCAACCGACCAATCCACTGGGACTGAAGCGAGACATAAAAAAATAAAAAAAGAGAGGGAGATTGCAGGAAGAGTGAGGAATCAAATGATGATTATGCAGCTCTCTCTCTCTCTCTCCTCTCTCTCTCTCTCTTTCTCTCCTCTCTCTCTCTCTCTCTCTCTCTCTCCTCTCTCTCTTTCTCTCCTTTCTCTCTCTCTCTCTCTCTCTTTCTCTCCTCTCTTTCTCTCTCTTTCTCTCCTCTCTCTCTCTCTCTCTCTCTTTCTCTCCTTTCTCTCTCTCTCTCTCTCTCTCTCTCTCTTTCTCTCCTCTCTCTCCTTTCTCTCTCTCTCTCTCTTTCTCTCCTCTCTCTCTGTCTTTCTCCCACGCAGGCCTGACAGTATCCCTGCCATCTGCTGATAGACTCTGGTGCTCATGCAGCCTCACAGTCCAACGACCACGTTTACGCCAGCAACAGCCTTAGGGTAATGATATGCACGCTGTTTTGAATAATGTGTGTCTGCAACCCCCCCCCCCCCCCCTCCACCCCAACTCGCACCCGCAGGTGCACCACTAAAACTATAACAGTAACAGTTATAATGGTAGCTCAGGATGCCTTTAATGTTCTCATGTTCTCTCTCTCTCTCGTTTGCTCTCTCTCGCTCTCTCTCGCTCTCTCTCTATCTCTCTCTCTTTTTCTCTCTCTCTCTCTCTCTTTCTATTGCTCTCTCTCTCTATCTCTCTCTCTCTCTCGCTCTCTCTCTCTCTCTCCTCTCTTGCTCTTTTTGTTTTTTTTTCTTATCATTTTGCTCATCTTCCTCTCTGTGGAACTCATTGACATTCAGCACCTTTGACAAACCGATCAGTTCCCCTCCCTCTTTCAATGTTGTTTTTAAGTCACATTGTGTCTCTGCTTGCAAAGATTAGCATTATCACGACATGACACACGGATTGTCTTTCATGTGAAAACAGCTGGATATGGTTTGTTAATTCAGTAGTAAAAACTGGCTATAATTTTATGTGTCCACTTGCAGCTTTGGTGGCTGAACACAAAAGACATGACTTTACACAAAGGACAGGACATGGCCTAGACGGTTACAAAGACAGTTGTGAACATTTTGGCATGTGACAGGATTTGGCCACAAAAGTCTTGTTTGTTTAATAAAGAAATAGGAACACTGGTGCTGCTGGTACAAAACTGTGTTGCCCAATTCCTATACTGTGGTTATGAATTTGTGTCTATTGAAGAGAAAATGCAGGATTCATCCTTAAAATAAACTATCAAGATAAGAGAATTTTCAAACATTAACCCCACACTTTTACATAGTAAATTTGTCTTCTGAATACATTTTCTGATGTGCCTTAAGATTAAGATAATTATACCATTAACAGCTTTTCCTGTTGGTAGGCAGAGGTAAAAAATTGTTAGGCAAAGGGAGAGTGATCATTAATGGCTTGTTGACAGGAGATACTTAGCAGAGATACTTCTACGCCAGCCTGCTGAGGTTGTCGACCAACAAGAAACCGCTCAGGGGTAGTTTACATGGAGTACAGAACAAGGACATAAACAAGTGGTTCTTAGCTGTAGTCCCAGATACTTACAAGACAGCACATTACGGGTCGGTCTCATCACCATCACACATGATTCAACTCATCCACTCTTTACTGATTCCTGGGCATTGGTTAATACGGGGTTTCGGTTTTGATCGTGCTGTTTGGTGGCTGCGCATGATTGGAGAGAACGACCACTGGGCTCAAGTTTCATTTCATCCATAAAATGCAGATATTCCGGTTTTTTTTTGTTTTTTTTTTTTGTTAGACCTGACTGCGGTTTCACTGAGGATTTTTAATATGTGTTTATTGACTATGAAATTGTATGTGTTTGTCCTGAGCCTCTCAAACCTAAAGTGATCCTCTAACATCATGCTTAGATCCAACAGCTGTAATTTTCACCTGCTTACTTTGTTTATTGTGTCTGCAGAAGCGGAAGAGATGGGAGGGAGGGGGGGGGTGGAGTGTGTGTGTGTGTACAAGCAATAGAGAACATTATGAATGCATTAAATTTTATTCACATAACTGCTCTCTGAGTGATTAATATTAATATTGACATCAGTGATAAATGGATGCTTTTTTTTTTTCTTTCTCTTTTTTTTTTCTAGAAGCAATTTCCATTTGCATTCATCAGTAGAGATAACCTTAGGTGGCAGAGAGTCTAATCCACTGGCACGCCACAGTCCTGTTCTGTTAAAAAAAAAACCCCACACAGGGCTTAAAGAGGCTAGTGCCTCACCCAAGCTGCCAGGGTAAACTCAAGGTGACACCCCATCACACACCGCACACGTGTCATCAGAAAAGCCCAGCAGAGGTTTGACTGGCACCAAGATGATGAATTGAATATCATAATTTTACTGACATTTACTGATGAGGGCGGAGTGAAAACGATGCACTGGGGGAGGGGGTTTTCTCAGGTAGCACAGATAATTGGTGTCAAAAGTCTAAACCGTCCAACAGAGGAACTGCTTGTGAACGTCCATACGGCACAATCTGGACTTTTCGATCTAAGCTCTCTGGTTAACAGGGAATTCCAGCCCTCCCAAGACACGGCACTGAATCAATATGTCAGATCAGTCTTCTCAGCTAAAAGTTTGATTTTTTTTAAAAAACAAAAAACACCATGTGAAAAAGAAAAAAAAATGATGTGCTATTGCAATTACTTTTCTAAAGACTTTAAAAAAAAAAAAAAATTTAAACAGTGATAATAATGTCGCTCATTTGAACTCCGAGGCGGGGCACACACCTACCTGTTTTCCCTTTTTGATTGATTTATTATTGCTCCTTGATCTCGTTATTTCTTCAAAGACGCGACGCAGGAGGCTCCTCGTTCGATTCTCTTCTTTAGAAAAATTGTCAAGTCATGGAGCACTCTTGCAGAGGTGCTATTTTTGGCTTCCATTTTCTCAGCCTGCTTATTTCCTCTCTGTGTTTAAACATGGAGACGTGGGTGTTCTCTCCGCGTTCGCTCTGCTCCGCCGACGACTCAGATTATCTCCATCAATCATTTGTTTATCTTCTCATTTGGAAAAAAGGGAGCTGTAATACTCTCTAAATTAGAATTTGCCTCATGGGGCTATCCAAGGTGAACCTCATCACAGACCTCCTCCATTATCTCAGACACCATCCAAAACCCAAACATGCAAGGAGAGTCCAGCTCAGCTGGAGTTATGCCTCTAACTTTTCTATCAAAGACATTTGCTTCCTGTTTCTTCTCACGTATTCAAGCTGGGCGTCTGATCGCTTTATGAACATTACCCAGCCATGCAGAACCCTCTACGCAATCTCTTGCTAGTTGGATATGTTCCATTTAATATCTGTACAATGTACTTTTTTTTAAAAAAATTTTTAAAGCACACAGTCGTTCTATATAAATAGAATTTTTGGTTTAGGTAAATGACACTGAGTTACTGAACTAAGACTTGAACTTCTTCTCTAAGTTGAAGGAGCTCTATATAAGGTTCACACACAGGTTCTCCAAGGCTGCAAAGACATTCATTGATATTCATCATCTTGTATGGGTCTCAGCAGAAGCTCACCCACACAGCCCAGAGTTATGATAGAGGACTGACCTACAAGCCCCTGCCAGCCAGTCTCTGTCACTTCCAGGATCCGTTCTCCATGTCCAGTGGCTCTGGAGGTCAACCCTAGCACATAGGTAAGAGACTGAAGACGATACATGGGAATCGGTTTTCTCTCAAATAATGACCTGACAGCTCTAGACTGCGCTGGGTGATTTTTTTTCTTTCTTTCCTTCTGAGACCCAATCAGATAGACTCTACCGATGACATCATTAAAAAAAAACCTTTGAAATAAGTTTCTGTTAAACATCTCTGAAACTAATAATATGGATCAAAATCCTTTACATTTCTGGCTTGATTTAAAATTTTCTATGATATATCATTGAGCTTGTAGCTCTTCATTCTTGAGAACTCTGTTAATTTTTACATGAACATGTATTTAAATTTCGTTTTAATTATTATATCACATCAGTCTGGGCCACAGGCAGACAGATTCTCTTTCCCCACCGTTTGGAGCGTGTCAGGTTATGATATCAGGAGTGTGACCTGGAAGCACAATCTCTGTTGGAAAACACAGTGAGTGAGTGTGGTGTCAGGAGACCAGCATTCCAAAGGTCAGTTTGACTAATGCTTATTGGAGGAGCTTATGTCTGCGTAACAGGCTAATCTGGCCTCCAGGGGGAGGGGACTCTGCAGTAGTGAAATAACGAGCAAAGACTTCGGTCATTATTTAACGGACGGCTAAAGGAGAGAAGACAGAGAATCACGTGCCATTGCTTTCCACAGTTCTGGAGGGCTGGCTCATGCTTATCTCCCCCATAACTCACCAATAAAACATCAAGAGGTTGTATATACTCTATCTATAAAAGGAATATAAGGTCCGTTAATGCTTTATTTTCCCGGGGGGTGGGGGTGGGGGTCAGTTGCTCATCTGCACATGCTGATGATGTAATAGACATGCTGTTTGTGCATCTTTTGTGTTCAGTACGTGCTTTGTGTATTAATGACCACTTAACTCACTGCGGAGGAGTTGTAATCATTCTCAGACAGAGAATACAGACACTAAGGATATAAAGACTTGGTTTGCACTATTTGATTTGCGGTCAGAGAGTGATTGGAACAGAGGAAGGTGGAATATACGTCAGTTCTTACCTCCAGCTGAACGAGCCATTGCTTTCATTACCCTGAAAAAAAGAAAACACGCTGGAGCTCAGAGTGGGAAACAGAGAGACACCAGCTCATATCGATTAGCGTAAGGCTAGTATCAAAGTTGCTAATATCGATAACGATACGTGGATGTCAGCGCTTTAGTAGAAGCCTTCACCCAACTATCTGTGTCACAGAAGGAACCAATGAGGAGGGAGGAATGAGGGGGGACAGCCTGGGTAACGTGTGTAAGCTGTGTACCAGCAAGTATGGTATTAAAAAACAAAAAACATCTTTCAATATAGGTCTTGACAATCACAACAGTAATGTTTAAATGGTGAATATGACACATTGAAAAAAGTCCTAGGTAACAATCCGGTCCCTTCTACACGTAGCTACAAGTAACACAATTACCCGCCTACATCTTCACAAATGATATGAGTTAAATGTTTCTGCACTATCTACAGAGCAGGCACCGGAAACGCACAGTAACAACAAGTTGAATACTTCCTCATCTGCAAAGTACCTACAGGCAGTTGGCAAGTCGTTATTTTTCAACAGGGGGGATGACCCGATGGTCACTGAGACTACTCTACTCTATAGAGTATATTTTGGTCGACTGTGTGTTACCTGTAGGTAGTAGGCGATTTGTAGGGTGATGAGGGGGGATGCCATCCCCCTTGTTGGCAAAATGACCAAAATGCATCCCCCTTGTTAACCCGCCACCTCCCTATATAATCTATGGAGTAGTGTCAGTGACCATTGGGCCATCCCCCTGTTGGCCACTGGGCCAGCTCCCCTGTTAAAAAATAACAAATCACCTACTGGTAACACATTTCCCATCACACTACAGGTGAGGCACTTCACCATCTAAAGAGCAGCTACAGGTAAAATGCTTCCCCATCCAAACATTAGCGATAGGTAAAATACATACCCATTTAAAAATTAGCTACAGGTAAAACACTTTCCCATTTAAACATTAGCTACAGGTAAAACACTTCCCCAGCTAAACATTGGCTACAGGTAAAATACATACCCATTTAAACATTAGCTACAGGTAAAACACTTCCCCATTTAAACATTGGCTACATGTAAAACACTTCCCCAGCTAAACATTGGCTACAGGTAAAACACATACCTATTGAAATATTAGCTACAGGTGAAACACTCCCCCATCTAAAGTAGCTACAGGTAAAACACTTACCACCTCATGAACATTAGTCACAGGCAAAACACTTCCCCATTTAAACATTAGCTACAATTGAAATACTGCTCTCCCTCTATACAGTAACTAAAACTGAAACACCACCGCTTTGTTTGATCTTTCCTGGAGAATTATAACTTTCTTTAGGTTCGGCCATTTTCTCTCACTCACAGTCTAAAGTATAAGTGGAACGATTCATTCGCGTAGCTAAATTTGTATCTGCGGTTCCTGGCGGACGCGTTGACTTGGCTAACCTGTGGTCTTGTTAGTCAAGGCATGTGAATGGAAACGGCTAGTCGAGTGTTTGTCCATGTGTGTGTGAGTGTGCGTGTGTGTGTATGTGCGTGTGCATGTGTGTGTGTTGAAAAGAGGCTTAAATTAAGCTAATTTTGTTAGAGAGTGTCTGTTAATTTACATACTGTTGGCAGGTTAAACACGTCCCCATTTACACAGTAACGACAGTTAAAATAGTTGAACACTCACCTGAAGGATACCTGTGGGTAAGATACCTCTATATTATCTATATGATAGGTGGGGTATTCAGCAGAGCGTCTTAGTAAAATAATGGCAATGATTTTACATTAGACCATCATTAGAGAGGACTAACTGACTGATTAGTTCATTTGTTTGTTTGTTTATCATCCCTATACACTGTTTCTCTCTGTCAAAATAAATAAATAAAAACCTTGAATTCTTCTCTGCTGGTGAATTTTCTGCATCCAGCGAGGCCTGTCCTTCTCAGAAATATTCACATCTAGATGGCCATGGGTGAGTTTCGCATTATTTTAAAAGCAGTCATCAAAAGTTTTCAAAGAGTACTACCTTTGTTCTTCAACAAACCTTCAGGCAGTAAAATATGCTCTTTTTTCCCTTTCTACTAGTTCAGCATCCCTACTATTACACATTTCTGAAGTGTCATGCAGCGAGAGGAGAGAGAGAGGCTTCAGAGAATGTGCGTGAGACGTCAGAGAAGATATCCACAGGTTACAGAACTCTCTCGTTCAGTTATGGGGAAGATAAAATGCTCAGTTCCTGCCCAGTTCCTAGAGGGTTTTTAGTGTTGTAGCTAGAGTGGGAAGGCTTCTTACTTTGTTGTTTAATCATAGGAGAAGTGGTTTAATGAAAGGAAAGAGAGATAAGACAGTTGTAAAGAAAACATACATGATCTGCTAAAAGTAGGGCAGGTTAGTTTGAACCCAATTGTTTCCCGATAAGAGTAGAGTCAATCAAAGCGCTGTTAATGAAAGCCTAGAGGCAAAGTGGATCAAAAACGTCTCACTCTCATGACATTAAACATGTCTCAAAGCCTACATGGTGCTCACCTGATGCTCAGCACGAACCCGTCAACAAACGCCCACAAATGGAGAAGAGTTTAAGACTTACAAACGTTGACAAATGAAGAGATTAAGATTTACAAACGTTGACAAATGGAGAAGAGATTAAGATTGACAAGACTTTACAGACTTTACCATTTTGTCTTCTCTGTGTTCTTCACAGTGCCCCCAAAAAGAGAGAAAAGGTGTCATTTTGAGACGTGCTGTGGGAGGTTGGAATGCTTTTTGTGTGGAGATTAGACGAAAAAATAAAAACAACCACAACAACTGTAAAACAAGCAGACAATGATGCTCTCTGTAAATAAACCTTCACTAGGAGTGCAGTTAATACTAATCCCAAACTGTGACAGGGCTCCAGTGTCCTCTTAGAACCTTTACACACAGAACCCATACGGTTCACTGTTAATGTAAACAAAAGAAAATGGGATTATGGGAAAGGAACCTGACAAGCATTGCTTTCCCTGAAGGGAATCGCGTTAATGAATCTGTTTAACATGGCTTCTTTGGAGTAACCTTGAGCAAAGTGATTTTCATACTGTAGCCGCCTTCCAAAAAACAAACAAAAACAACAACAACAAAAAAAACCAAACCTTTGTTACAAATTATGTTCGATTAATGGGAGGAGACAAGCAGAAAGAAGAATTGAGACAAATTGTTGTAGCCTGCAAGAAAATCAGAATACAGGAACAGGAAGAGAGCAAAAATTATGCACCCATTTTTTTTCGCGTCTCTTTTCCCCCTATTTGTTTATTGATTCACACCCAACATTTTGTTTTGCAGTTTCCTCCATCCTTCACAACACTACTCTTATCTCTCTCTCTCTCTCTCTCTGTCTCTCTCTCTCTCTCACTCTCTGTCTCTCTCTCTGTCTCTCTCTCTCTCACTCTCTGTCTCTCTCTCTCTCTATCTCTCTCTTTGTCTCTCTCTCTCTCACACTCTCTGTCTCTCTCACTCTCTGTCTCTCTCTGTCTCTCTCTGTATCTCTCTCTCTGTCTCTCTCTCTGTCTCTCTCTCTCTCTCTCTCAGTCTCTGTCTCTCTCTCTCTGTCTCTCTCTCTCTCTCTCCCTCTCCTCTTTCTTCTTTTTATCTTTTTTGACCCGCACACTATCTTTCTGTTTGAGCTACTTGCCCCCCCCCCCCCACACACACACACAACAGACAGACAGACAGAGAGACAGACGCACAAACAACAGACAGACAGACAAATGGACAATAGAGACTTGCTACCTTCCTTTCCCGTCCTGCCTGTGCTGCGGTCCGTTCAAACCAGGTCTCTCAGATCTAACGGTCGTTGAGGAGCATAAATTCCTGCACTTCTGCAGTCCTTCACTTATTGCCTGGCAACCGCGGCGTCTCGTGGAACACACTGTTCTCGGACATTCATCATTCTCCCAGCCTAAAATACAAGCACGTCCGTGTCAAGTGCTCAATTAATTGACAGTTTCTCTGTGATGTATCACTAAAGATATGCAGGGGAAAACAACAAGCAGCGGCCGCCCTCTGTGACCGACATTTACATAATCAAACTATTCCCACATTAGTCTCCTTCAGAGAGAAGAGAATGGTGGGTTTTTTTGGTTTTTTTTGGGGGGGGGGGTGACACAGTCACTGCGACGTGATCCGTTCATATTTTTCATACATTCATAAGAACTAAGAGACAAAGAGCTTTTAAACCTGCTCCAGGCTTTTAGCCACGTTTTCACGGTTATACCTATGCAAATTTATATTTAAATTTTCAAAAAATTAAATTCCCCCATTCTCGATAGCGTTCAATTTCTATGCACCTTGGAGATCCTGTTTTTAATCAATCCTGAGCGGTGGATAATTCATTTCCTTCAGTCTCATTCTGCGGCTCCGCACTCAGCAGTGGGCCACACAGAGTTCACTGCAACAGCCCTTTCATTTTCCTGTTACCTCTGCTGCTTACTGGGCAAATGATTTGATTATTGTGTGCTGAGTTACCCATTGATTGTTCTTATGTGAGGAATACTAAATGGATATTTTATTTGGTTAAATAGTAAATTAGTCATTATTACTGACATGTAAAGTTACTGTATGTTAACTACCCCCCCACATCTCTCTCTCTCTCTCTCTCTCTCTCTCTCTCACTCTCTCTCTCTTTCTCACTCTGTCCCTCTCTCCCTCTCTCCTTCTCATGCACTCTCTCTCTCTCTCCCACACTCTCTCTCTCTCACTCTGTCCCTCTCTCTCTCTCTCTCTCTCCTTCTCATGCACTCTCTCTCTCTCTCTCTCTCTCTCTCTCTCCTTCTCATGCACTCTCTCTCCCTGTCTCCTTAAGTAAATAATGACGTTCCTGTGTGATGTACAGCGTTTTGTCTCCACATAAAAACTTTGTTCGGGCATATAACACCAACACTTTTTTTTTCTGCACACGAGTTGTGGATAACTCTCTCTGAAGGCTTCAGAGCACAACCAATCCAGTGATAAGAATTCTTTAGACAGATATTCATTACTGGGTTTGAATTGAAGTGTAACTGGTACCATCAGTAACACAGCACAGCAGTGTCTCACCGACAAAGACCTTTACAAACTCAGCAGCCTGGGTCTCAGTCAGCTGTAAGCCTGGCACTTCTTACCCCCTTCCCCTTTGTCTCTCTGTGGTGCCTCCTTAACGTTGGTTAATCCGAGAGTTCCTCTTCTCCTCCAGTAGGATTTGCTTCTCGATCCAAACCGAACGATTTCTCCGTAGTCAGACAGAAATATCCGTACAGACGTGCAACAGATACTGACATTCAAAAAACCAGAAGTAACTATAAAATCCTGCAGTGATTTAGCTCTACCTTGCAATCACCTATAAGACTATGCTGGATAGATCACAGAGCAGCATCGGGGCAGGTCCACAGAGGTCTATAGTCAACAGTGTCGTGTCATGTATGGTCCGTCCACAGCTCTCTATATAGACACTCCTACATTCAGGGCTGGGCATTTATGCGGACCAAATGTCACCTAACAGAGTTTGGAGAGACCTACGAGTGTTTTAAGACCATTTTGTCAAGAGATTCTCCAGATGCAAAATATTTTGCCGGCTTGGCCTCGTCCCAATTCTCTAGCTCCTTTATTTATTTACACATAACTCCTTTACTTCTTTGTGTTCTTCATCCTCTAAAGGTACTCGTATTCTAACAGGTCTCAGTGTGTTGGCACAATACCAAACCAACACCACAAAAATACCTTCAACGATCTTCCTAAAGCCTTACTTGATCCTTGAAAAACGTATTTGTCTTGTTAAGTACAAAGTCACAAGGACAGGGAGTACACTGGGAGGAATGGGAGCAGGGCCCAGTCTTCTGAGTGCTATGGGAAGGCTGTGTCATCTGCGCTTAGTAACATCACTGTCCAAATGACAGCGGACCAGCAGGACAGTGTCCAGCTGTTTGAACAGCTCAGGAATGCATTTCACATCGTTTCATTCACAACGGGCAAACAGCATGCGAGAGACAGTCATGGAGTGTATTCCTTCCTTGTTAAGAGTTTCCTCAGATGACGAAGGAACGCGCTTCATCTCGTAGCTATGAAATTCTTCCTCAGATGTCAAGGTTTTCAGGCAATTATCAAAGCGAGTACATCTGTACCAGGAACAAACCATTTCCTATGTAATTGTTTACCAAGGTAATTGCAGAGCTGTCTTTTTTGTGAGAATGCGCTGCCATTTTCCAAAGCAATCAAAGCCATCTCCTGGGTCCCAGCTCCAAAACAATCCACTCTCTCTTGTTTCTTGTATTTAAGCATATATCTCTATTTAAAAATACGCATAAAGAAAACTGTTTCATATCAAGACAACTGATCAGTGTTGCGATGCTGTGTTCGTTGTTCTTTTTCTTTACTGACTACAAAAGAAAAGAACCAAAGCAATGGTCAAAATTCATTTTAATTTCATCCCCCGGGTATAAGCTATTTCACGTGCACCTTTATGAGAGAAAATGGTTGGTTATGTCCGTCACTCTGATTCCATGGCAACAGGGAGAGAGGTAATGAGAGGGGACGTTTGTTTGGCAGTTCCCCTGCGATATTCATGGCAACCCTGAGTGATGGGCTTCTCATTTTATGTGTAGCACTTTGGTCAGAGTGGACGCCCTGGGCTTTTAGGAAGCACTTCAGAATTCCCCCATTTCCGCTGGTTATTACCACTTCCCTTCACTGACACGGTCAGACACCAACAGGAACAAGTGAAAAGGATCCAAAGACACGGTGAAACGCATGATGTTTTTAAAAGAACTTTTTTTTTTTTTTAATAATAATGGTCATGTAATCCCACATTCAACAGAGTAAATTCCGTCACCAAAGCATTCAAAAACAACACCCATTATGCAAGTGGCTGTAATACTGTAGTTGTTAAATAATAGAACATAACTTTGATATGGAAATTATATGTGCTGGAAAAGAACACCAGTAAAATGTACTCTGAATGCTTCACTCATCGAAACATGTAGGCGAAGAATTTTAGTATTTCAGTAACATGTATTGGAAAAAAACAAAACAAAAAAAACAAAACAAAAAACAGACACACAAACAAACAAAAAAAACATTGTATAATTACTATTCAGTATGTTATGATTAGTCATTTCATCAGCAATTGTGTCTTTTGTGTTTTAGAGGTCATGAAATTCAAACACATAAATAATAACAATAATAACAATAATAATAACAGTTATTATTATTTTTTTGGGGGGGGGGCCCTCAGTATATTGCATCCAGCAGAGACCCAGGGGACTTCAGTTCTGCATATGAAAGCCCTGCTGTGTTTGTAACACAGCTCTGTTATGAATCTGCTTCTCAGTCATAAGTGTCAGGTGATCACAGTGGGGAATCTAGTCATGTCTAACAGATCCTCCATACACAGAAACAAACATAAACACAAGTACTATCCCAAACATTTGATATGCTTTATACAATCATTACTCTTTTACTTGAATGTCATTTTTGAAGCAGTTTTAGAGCCCCCGTTTAGAGAGTGGAGTTATCCACCTGCTCAAGTCTCTTTCCTGCTTTTGTATTAGAGTTGTTGTTTTTTTTTTAATGACTGTGTCAAGTTATAAGTAAGAGGTAAATTTCTTACCTTATGTTGATATAGTTTAAGATAGTTTACTGGCAATAAACCATCTCTTGACCTGTGTGATAGCAACAAACATATTTATCAACCATTTATTTATGCCCAGTTAGAATTAGATTTTTTTTCTTTCTTTTTCTTAGAAAGGTAAAATTAACATGGGAAGAAGTAAGAGCCTCAGAGTGTTTGCAGTCTGTTTTCACTGGTGCGAAGCGCTAAAGGGGAGTCTATTGTGACATCGGCACTTCAGGTAATGAGCGGGAAGAACAGTAATTTCGTCTGCTGATTACAGACAGTAATTAAGACACTGATCCTGTAATTATGCGGAGGCAGGTATGGCGTGCTTTGAATATCTCCTCCTTCTCCGTCTTAAGCAGAAGACACAGACTCCAGACACTGTGAAGTGCTGTTAGAGGCACCGCAGGGTAGCACGTCAACGGTGAGCGCACGACACTTTCTGCGACCATGAACCGGTCTTATAGAGAGATCAGCTCATAGACGCCCCCTCCGACCATGAACCGGTCTTATAGAGAGATCAGCTCATAGACGCCCTCTCCGACCATGAACCAGTCTTATAGAGAGATCAGCTCATAGACGCCCCCTCCGACCATGAACCGGTCTTATAGAGAGATCAGCTCATAGACGCCCTCTCCGACCGTGAACCGGTCTTATAGAGACATCAGCTCATAGACGCCCTCTCCGACCGTGAACCGGTCTTATAGAGAGATCAGCTCATAGATGCCCTCTCCGACCGTGAACCGGTCTTATAGAGAGATCAGCTCATAGACGACCTCTCCGACTGTGAACCGGTCTTATAGAGAGATCAGCTCATAGACGACCTCTCCGACTGTGAACCGGTCTTATAGAGAGATCAGCTCATAGACGCCCCCTCCGACCGTGAACCGGTCTTATAGAGACATCAGCTCATAGACGCCCTCTCCGACCGTGAACCGGTCTTACAGAGATATCAGCTCATAGACGCCCCCTCCGACCGTGAACCGGTCTTATAGAGAGATCAGCTCATAGACGACCTCTCCGACCGTGAACCGGTCTTATAGAGAGATCAGCTCATAGACGACCTCTCCGACTGTGAACCGGTCTTATAGAGAGATCAGCTCATAGACGCCCCCTCCGACCGTGAACCGGTCTTATAGAGAGATCAGCTCATAGACGCCCTCTCCGACCGTGAACCGGTCTTACAGAGAGATCAGCTCATAGATGCCTTCTCCGACTGTGAACTGGCCTTACAGAGAGATCAGCTCATAGAGACAGATGGCAGTAGGTTAGTGGGTTTGGGAACAGGAGAGTTATTGGTTCAAATCCCAGGTGCTGATGTAGGTGGGTTGAGGGGGGTTCCTGGTTCGGAGTTGTCTGGCCTTCCTCCGCTGCCCGTAGCTGCTGTTTCGCTCGTGAGCAATGCGCTTAACCCAATAGTGCGGTAACACTGTACCTCTGTCTTCTCTACCGAAGAAAAAAAAAACCCAAAAGGAAAGATAAACTCATATTCCTTTAAGGTTTACTATCCTATCTCCAGTGATGAGCTGATAGAGCAGAACCCTCTGGTGAATATTCCCCGATCTCCAGCGTGTTCTATTTTTTTTTTTTTTTTTGTAGTGGAGGAATCAGTTGTGGGAACAATACAAAACCAGTGTTCCCCATGGCGTTCGGAATGTGATTCACAGCCGAGTGTCTCGGCGGCAGCTGTATCAGCGTTGTATCAAACAGACACAAATACACACACATACACACACGCACGCACACACACACACACACACCTCTGTAAGTACAAATAAATATGTGGTGGAGTGGTGACAGACAGCAGTAAGGTGCATGAGCAGCTGCTGAGGTTTCTCTGGATGAAACCCTATCATTCTCTGACAAGATCTCATTTTCTGCACACTGTTGGCTTTTTTTTTTCCTCAGCCTCTGTGTGTTCAAGGACTGCACTGCTCCTAAGACTACAGTGGGAGGTTTTTGCAGCCTACAGCACAGCCAATTTTTATTTATTTCTTTTGTAAAGGAGTATGGGTAATTAAATTAATGCGTATCAATATTTTTCCTAGTCTTACAAAGGGTCACATAAAAAAATCATAATGAGTCTGAGAAAAAGTAAACAGTATTTGCGTGAAATATAGTCACACAGAGGGGACAGATATTAAGAGAGTATATTCTTCTAATGGCTCAGATTAATTAGTGAAAGGTTTATTAAAAAAACAAAAAACAAAAAAAACCCAAAACAATTGTGTGCAGCTGCAGAGCAGGATAAACGGCTGTTTATGCCCCTAAATCCCAGACTGCTTGTCTGTATCACTCATTCTAAAGTCATCATTTGCCATGTCGTCAGTGTGTTTACTGCAATCTTGTCTGAGGCTGCTTCTTATTTATCTGCCTGCATGCTTGTGTGTCTGTCTGTCTGTCTGTCTGTCTATCTATCTATCTATCTATCTATCTATCTATCTGTCTATCTATCTATCTATCTATCTATCTATCTATCTATCTGTCTATCTATCTATCTATCTATCTATCTGTCTGTCTGTCTGTCTATTCGTATGGCTGTCCGTCCTTCTGTTCATTCACCTGCCCGTCTGTCTGTTCGTCTGTCTGTCTGTCTATCTATCTGTCTGTCCATCTTTTTGTCTGCCCATTCATCTATCCGCTCGTCTGTCTGCCTGTTTGTCTGTCCATCTTGGCATATAGTTTTGGGATCTTGACTCACTGAGCCCTGGCTGCTTATTTGGTGTGGCCCTGGCAGAGGTGGTGGTTTTACATGCCTGTGATAACCCGGTAAACTAAAGCCATGCATGACAAAGTCCAAACTTCATCACACACTCTCCGTGCTTGAGGAGATCAAAGGGAAGTGGCTCCGTCTGCTCTGTGCTGATGAAAACAGAGTGATCTCTTGACCTTGTTTGTCTGTCTAAAGGCAAGGCCTGTGTCTTGCACCTGCTCTCCCGCCTGCAGGCTGTGTGGCGCATACATCCTCTGATACCTCTGACCGTTTGAACTCAACTGTGAGAATAAATTTATTCATCACGGTCTAACTGAGGGGTCAAGGCCCTTGAGTTGAAGCACAGCTCTGAATCAAGGCAAAGACACAGGTTCACCTCCAAGCGGCTGTGTGTGAGTGGAATATTAATTACGCTGAGAGACTAACACAGGCAGCCGGGGGGAGAAAAAATAGTAAAATATTAAATTTGATGAACTAAATTCAACATTTACAAGGCAGATTGACTTACACATGACAAGAAACATGTACTTAGTGTCTTGTTCTCAACTTGATGTTTTGTTCTCTGTCATAATTCATCTCTTAACAAAAAGAGATAAATAAAAGCCTTTAGATAAACACGCATATTAAGAGAATAAAAGGATGAACGCACACTGTTTACCCATAGAGTCAGAAGCACATCTTGACAAGGAATCTCCATGACATCTCCATGACGAGGAAAATAAAATAAGGCTTCCACTTAAGACAATACCTATAGACAATTTTTTTTAATTTCTGCTCGAGGCTGTCCGCTAGCTCACTCCCTTTTGTCATTACTACCTTTACTTGGCCCTACATAACGTTCTGACAGAGATAAATTCTGGATGTCTTTTAGTTGTGTAAATCGCAGTGTAAATGTTGCGTTGTGGTCAGCGGGAATACCATGTTTCTCTCCCCCGACCATGGGGCATGGCCTATTTGTGCTCAGTATCTAACACATTAACCGAGCGCCGATGGCATTAAGTGGGGCTCCTTCACTGGTCTGGCTCGACATGACTCTGTTCTCCGTGCAGATGGGCCTTTTCAGCACCACGGACAGCGGTCGTTTGTCAAACTTCAGCACCACTGCTGTGGTCCAGCCCCCGGACATGGGGATGAGGACTGGAACAGGAGACAAGGAACACCTGGTTCTCATGTCTGCTCACAGCTGCGTGTGGTCTCCTGTTATAAAAGCCCCACTAACAGTCTACAGGCTCACTCCTTTGCTGGAATGTGTCTCCTTTCCCTATGTTCTGCTGTCAGAGTGAAATCTAGGCCAAGCCACCCGTGTCTCTCCAGTGCCTCCCCATACCCCACAGGACATCCCTGTATAACCAAACTCAAACTTACTGCAGCACTTGCCCGTCGGCCCCATTTATGTCTCTTTCAAACCCAACAGTAAAACAATTTCCCACTCCACTCCCATCCTCCTGTCTGCTGGCAGCACAACACCACAGCACAACAGCACCGCAGCACAACAGCTCAACAGCACCACAGCTCAACAGCACAACAGCACCACAACACCATAGCACAACAGCTCAACAGCACCACAGCACACAGCACAACAGCACCACAGCTCAACAGCTCAACAGCACAACAGCACCACAGCTCAACAGCACAACAGCACCACAGCTCAACAGCACAACAGCACCACAACACCATAGCACAACAGCTCAACAGCACCGCAGCACAACAGCACAACAGCACACAGCACAACAGCACCACAGCTCAACAGCTCAACAGCACCACAGCTCAACAGCTCAACAGCACCGCAGCACAACAGCACCACAGCACCACAGCACAACAGTTCAACAGCAACACAGCACAACAGCTCAACAGCACCGCAGCACAACAGCTCAACAGCACAACAGCTCAACAGCAACACAGCACAACAGCTCAACAGCACCACAGCACAACAGCACCACAGCTCAACAGCACAACAGCACCACAACACCATAGCACAACAGCTCAACAGCACCACAGCACACAGCACAACAGCACCACAGCTCAACAGCTCAACAGCACCGCAGCACACAGCACAACAGCACCACAGCTCAACAGCACAACAGCACCACAACACCATAGCACAACAGCTCAACAGCACAACAGCACACAGCACAACAGCACCACAGCTCAACAGCTCAACAGCACCACAGCTCAACAGCTCAACAGCACCACAGCTCAACAGCACCGCAGCACAACAGCACCGCAGCACAACAGCACCACAGTTCAACAGCAACACAGCACAACAGCACAACAGCACCACAACACCATAGCACAACAGCTCAACAGCACAACAGCACACAGCACAACAGCACCACAGCTCAACAGCTCAACAGCACCACAGCTCAACAGCACCACAGCTCAACAGCTCAACAGCACAACAGCTCAACAGCACAACAGCACCACAGCACCACAGCACCACAGCACAACAGCAGAATATTCCACTCTTCCTCAGCTTTGGTGCCTGGAAATTTAATGAGGACAGAAAACAAACTGTGCTCCTCAACCTCAAGAATTATGTTACAGTGACACTGCTTTAACAATAATGTGGTGACACAGCATTAATGATTCTATAATGACACTGTATTAATGACTCTATAATGACACTGCGTTAATGATTCTATAATGACACTGCATTAATGACTCTATAATGACACTGTATTAATGATTCTATAATGACACTATATTAATGATTCTATAATGACACTGCATTAATGATTCTATAATGACACTGTATTAATGATTCTGTAATGACACTGCATTAATGATTCTATAATGACACTGTATTAATGAGTCTATAATGACACTGTAATAATGATTCTATAATGACACTGCATTAATGATTCTATAATGACACTGCATTAATGACTCTATAATGACACAGCAACAATGATTCTGTAATGACACTGCATTAATGATTCTGTAATGACACTGCATTAATGACTCTATAATGACACAGCAACAATGATTCTATAATGACACTGCATTAATGATTCTGTAATGACACTGCATTAGTGATTCTATAATGACACTGTAATAATGAGTCTATAATAACACTGCATTAATGAGTCTATAATGACACTGTATTAATGATTCTATAATGACACTGTATTAATGAGTCTATAATGACACTGTATTAATGACTCTATAATGACACTGCGTTAATGATTCTATAATGACACCATTACTGATTCTGTAATGACACTGCATTTGTGATTCTATAATGACACAGCATTAATGGCTCTATAATGATACTGCGTTAGTGAGTCTATAATGATACTGTATTAGTGACTCTATAATGACACTGTATTAATGATTCTGTAATGGCACTGTATTAATGACTCTATAATGACACTGCATTAATGAGTCTATAATGACACTGCATTAATGATTCTGTAATGACACTGCATTAATGATTCTGTAATGACACTGCATTAGTGATTCTATAATGACACTGCATTAGTGATTCTATTATGACACTGTATTAATGATTCTATAATGGCACAGCATTACTGAAGCTAGCAAATGACTGTATTTGCTATGCACTGGATACTGGGAGAATTCCAGTTGTGTGTATATTTAACTGAGTTTAGTTCTTCATAGTTGCCTCTGAAATCACTGAACACACAGCCCATAACAACTGGCTAAATACAAAATGAACATTTATGCAATTACAACTCCCTCAAAATTTCCCATGTGTAAACTTTACATTACCCATATGCTTGAACATGGTCTTCAAACAATCATAAGCACACACATTCGCAGACACACATGGAGACACCCACACACACACACACACAAATGCACACACACCGCTAACAAAACGAAGCTACGGTTACGGTTAAGTTTCTGTAATTGTTGAGTTAATTACCGTGACAACACAGTCAGTCTCAAATCACTGGTAAATTTTCCCATTAAACTTACAACCATATAATTACATTTCTGTGGCTCTATCATTTCCCACACCTGTTTACACATTCACCAAACACATGCAAGATCGTTCTCACACACATATAAAACACAAAGCGCTTCACACAGCCAGCTAGCTTTTCAGTTCCTGTTCTCTGTGCATTCCGTGCCTCCTCTTGGCTCAAAGGCCTCTGCTCTGACCTGAAGGTACCCACAACAGTATCACTGAAGGCACACAATCGCTAACACAAGCAATACACATGCATTACACCCTACATGACATCATAAAACAATGCACTGATTATGGCTAACATGGGACTGTCCATTTCGGAGCTACACGTTACTTTGAGTTTCAACTGATTTTTCGTGTTGATATTGTTCATAATAACAGAGCAGAGTTTTTTTTTTTTTTTTGTCACGTCTTCATTTATCTATTTATTTAGCCTTGATCTCGTTGAAGACAGATAAACCCTTAACAAAAGACCTTAGATGGTTATGAATAATGGTCTGTAGGATTTGCGGCCTCTCTGTGGCCCTCCTCCTGCCGGGCTGCTGATTATGATTTTTTTTCCTAAGTCATTAGACCCCTGGCCGAGTAGTCCGCGCCCTGGCGGGACCAATGCGCCCTGATAAATGTGCCCTATTATACTGATAAATTAGTCCTCTGCCACAGCCTCTGGTGGCAGTCAGCTGCCGGCTACCGAGGGCACAGTGTCTGTCATTACCCGGCCCCCGTGCCGTTTTATTATCCTCTCCGAGAGAGGCAACCACGACAAGATGGAGAACAAAGCGTCTCGCGGCCGAGATCTGACCGAGATGAAATGTCGGGAGTGAAGCCTGGCCGAGGATCTCTGCAGAGGCACGCTCAGGCGAAGTTTTCTCTCAGTGCTGTTATGTTAATTACGTCGATGTCACACATGTTTTACAACCGCAGACCGTAGAGTCAAAACATGCACTGTGTTACTGGTGATTGTGAACAGTCATCCAGTGTAAAGTGCGGGCTTCGTAGTTCAGAGCACTGTCTCTTGGTAGTGTCATTGGTTTCTCTCTTTTTTTTTTTGAAAGACCAGTACCAGGAGGGCTACATTAGCAAATGGTTTTTACATTAGCAAAGAGAAATGGGAATGGTACCACTTTAATATGTATAATTTTAATATATATATCATGCTAGCTTATTTATACCTCTTGAGTCTGTGTAATCCATTATCTGAAGGTCTTGTCATGGTAAGCATAGCAGATTCCTCCATTATTTAGAATAGCAAATTCTCAAAGGCAATTACAAAAAGGCATAAGACATCCACGACGAATAAACATGCAGAAAAAGGAGAGAGGGAGAGAGACAGAGAGAGAGAGAGAGAGAGAGAGAGAGAGAGAGAGAGAGAGAGAGAGAGAAGCCCTCCATCATATAAAATGTCAGGGTACAATAGTGCATTACGATACATGTTTTTGTTGTTGGAGCTGAGTGAAAGGACATGTATGTGCTGCTAGGAGAGCAGTGAGGTGCCTCACCTGGGGCCATCTAGTCTGCGTACAGGAGGAGAAAGGCGTTTTTTCCAGCATGTGTACCTTTAGTGCTCCCTACTGAGGTGGTGGGCAGGAGGAGAGGGGGGTGAGAGCGGTTGGAGATTTGGGATGTGCAGATTTCTCTCTGAGGGCATCAATATTCAATGCATATGTCTTTTCCAGGCTCGTGAGCCTTGTGAAATTTGAAAAGTTTGCAGAATAAGCTTCTCTGTGCATTTGTGCCGTGTAAGATGACTCCTGCAGCGTAGGGCCCCTCTTCTGCTGTCCGGCCACATCACTGCACTGAAGAGCAGGGGACAACACACACACACACACACACACACACACTCACACACACACACACAAATACACACACACACACACACATACACACACACACTCACACACACACACACACACACACACTCACACACACACACACACACACACACGCACACACACACACACACACACACACACAGAATAACTACGAGGCTGATCGGCAACCTCAGAAAAAAAAAGACAGAAAAAGAAAAGTCCTCTCTCCGTCCCTGTGACAGTGGATGGAGGATGGCGAGCCAGCAGCCCTGGGCCTGGGGGTTTAGTCTGAAATGATCAAGTCAAAACTGACTGATTCAATATTTCACACAATCTCCTTGTCAGGAAGTGCTACGGGGTGTGTGCGTGTGTGTGTGTGTGTGTGAGAGAGAGAGAGAGAGAGAGAGAAATTTGGGAGACTCTCTAAACAGAAGAGCACTGTTTATGACATTGAAAATTCTTTTAGGGACTTAACACCAGTTACTGACTCACAGATTTTCACAGCAACTGTGACTTGAAGCTCGAGTTCACTGTTCTCTCAGATTCTACCGGTCTTCTTAATCTGAATGGCACCATCTCCTTTGCACTCTGCCTATCAAAGTCTAACAGTAATAGAAAAGTACGACTGCACGTCACGTCTGAGTTCGATTCTCCACTTGAAAAGTTTTCTCAGTGTTTGACATATTTTGATTGGGTTTCTTCTCTATCTTTTTTTTTTTTTCAAGGCAAAATTACCTGGGCACAGAGGAAAAATGGAAATCTTTGAAACCAAATCAAGTCATAAAAATTGAGATGGGCGATATTTCCCGAGGGTGAATGTGGCTTCTCTCCAGTCTCATCTGAATCAATGCAGATTAACAGACCTTCATCATATTAAATCTGATCTTATTATTTTAAGTGAATTAAACTCAAATTCATAAGAAGGGACAGTTTGTAAATGGTGCCCGTTGACTGTAGATCCTGTTGGATGTGAAATCCTGGCTTAAGGGACGGTTTTATCCCATCATTACCAAAGCCATGGCTCAGAGCCAGCTACACAAATACACAAAGTCTACTGCTACACAAATTCAAATGAGTCTCAGGTCAAACGTTTAAAAAGCAACAGTGTCGATTTCAAACGGTGACATTTATTCTGCGGCTCAAGCCTCGGCCCTGTTGTGCCTCTGTTCTTTTTCGTCTGAGCGTTGAAAGAATATTCTGGGTCATTACAGGGTGATCAGCACGCTGGCTCCCCAGGTTCCCGTTTAAGAAACCCAGTGGGAGGGGTGACCTTTTGGGTAGAGAGGGTTTCTCGGTGCACTTCATAGGCGCCTGACGGCCGCTCTATAACTGCTCTGGTCTGATCATGCTATCAAACTGCAGGGCTGAGGGGTGAATGAGAGACGACAGCTTTCTGTGTAAGGAAGAGTGCAGCTCATTACCGGCTCACTCAGATTCTCACTGAAGGCAACAGGAGTGAACAGCGGTGGGCTTAGGTCATACACAGTTACACTTTAGCCCCAAAATGAGTCCCCTTATACAAAACACTCTACTGAACCCCTTCATACTCAACACTCTACTGAACCCCTTCATACTCAACACTCTACTGAACCCCTTCACACACAACACTCTACTGAACCCCTTCACACACAACACTCTACTGAACCCCTTCATACTCAACACTCTACTGAACCCCTTCATACAAAACACTCTACTGAACCCCCTCACACAAAACACTCTACTGAACCCCCTCATACACAACACTCTACTGAACCCCTTCACACACAACACTCTACTGAACCCCCTCATACACAACACTCTACTGAACCCCTTCATACACAACACTCTACTGAACCCCTTCACACACAACACTCTACTGAACCCCTTCATACAAAACACTCTACTGAACCCCCTCACACACAACACTCTACTGAACCCCTTCATACTCAACACTCTACTGAACCCCCTCACACAAAACACTCTACTGAACCCCCTCATACACAACACTCTACTGAACCCCTTCATACACAACACTCTACTGAACCCCTTCATACTCAACACTCTACTGAACCCCTTCATACACAACACTCTACTGAACCCCTTCACACACAACACTCTACTGAACACCCTCATACAAAACACTCTACTGAACTCCTTCACACACAACACTCTACTGAACCCCTTCATACTCAACACTCTACTGAACCTCCTCACACACAACACTCTACTGAACACCCTCATACAAAACACTCTACTGAACCCCTTCATACTCAACACTCTACTGAACCCCCTCACACACAACACTCTACTGAACACCCTCATACAAAACACTCTACTGAACCCCCTCACACGCAACACTCTACTGAACCCTTTCATACAAAAAACTCTACTGAACCCCTTCATACACAACACTCTACTGAACCTCTTCATACTCAACACTCTACTGAACCCCCTCACACACAACACTCTACTGAACCCTTTCATACAAAAAACTCTACTGAACCCCTTCATACACAACACTCTACTGAACCTCTTCATACTCAACACTCTACTGAACCCCTTCACACACAACACTCTACTGAACACCCTCATACAAAACACTCTACTGAACCCTTTCATACACAACACTCTACTGAACCCCTTCATACTCAACACTCTACTGAACCCCCTCACACAAAACACTCTACTGAACCCCCTCATACACAACACTCTACTGAACCCCTTCACACACAACACTCTACTGAACCCTTTCATACTCAACACTCTACTGAACCCCTTCACACACAACACTCTACTGAACCCCTTCATACTCAACACTCTACTGAACCCCTTCACACACAACACTCTACTGAACCCCTTCACACTCAACACTCTACTGAACCCCTTCATACAAAATACTCTACTGAACCCCTTCATACTCAACACTCTACTGAACCCCTTCATACAAAACACTCTACTGAACCCCTTCATACTCAACACTGTACTGAACAGAGAGGCGGGAGGGAAGAAGATGAGTACTGACAACTCAGTGATTACTGGGGATATGTTAGTTACTGGAAAGAAAGAAAGAAAGAAAGAAAGAAAGAAAGAAAGAAAGAAAGAAAGAAAGCACAATTGTGATTCAGATCTTTAAATTACTTTATTTCTGATTTTCATCATCAAAATTTTTACAAAACATTTTCTGACAATAATATACTCAAAGAGGAGCCGTAATTTTGCGTTTTGAGCAGGAGCCTCACCAAAAAACAATAAAACAAAATTAAAAAAAAAACATTTTCAGTTTGAATACAGAATAAAACCAACGAAAAACATCAACGTATGAACAGAAAGTTTGAAACAATGCAGTGCATATTTACATCCCAGTGAGGACCGGACGCCTGCTGTCTGAAAGCAGACAGACAGAGAACAAGGGGAGAAAAAAAAAACTTTCTCATGTCATTTTGTGGACAAAAGGAAGATGTCATGGTGAGATGTTCTGAACAAAATGACAAAAGCAGGACTATATTGCTTTTCTTCTTCTTCCAGTTAGAGTTAGGGTTGGATTTGGGGTTAGGGTTAGGGTTGGGGTTGGGGTTAGGGTTAGGGTTAGAGTTAGGGTTAGGGTTAGGGTTAGGTTGTCTCCACAGATATTAATACAGAAAGTAACTAAATTGGGGTTGAACCCTCTATTCAGTGCTCTGGGGTGCGTTACAAAAAAAAAAAAAAATCAGACAATATCAAAATGTGAGTGGTAGCAAAGCATTACAAAACTTTTTTTTTCTTTTTTTTTTGTCTAACTGACATCACATCACCAGCATGTTTGGGCACAAATGTACTCATCATTAAATGTGGATGACTTGATGTCTGGGTTCTGAAATGATGGTTCTACTAAGAAAAGAAAAGAAAAGAAAAGAAAAGAAAAGAAAAAAAGGCCACTGCATTTCAGATCTGAGCTTTGAAGAAACTTCATAGATACTTAGATCAGATCCATTCTCACTGCTATCCTACATTGTTTTGTTTGTTTGTTTGTTTGTTTTTTTGGCCTTCAACTGCCAAATATCTCATCTGTGTGATTAATGCAATAATTTACAAATGATGATGAAAGAATCTCAGTGGTAGAACATGAAGAGCATAACCCAAATACATAAAGAATTCAGCGGGAGGTGAGGAAGAAATGCTCGATCTGATTTTTAACAGGAGGGGAGAGAGGGGTCTCATTAACTAAGCACTGTAACTTAAACACTGCCTTGTCAGTACAGAGAGGTTTTAGTCTTAAAACATTGTGTGATCTCCAGGTAACAGAAAGAAACAGGGGTTAGCAGGACGCTTTACACCGGCTGAACAACTTACAAACACGCCACATCTTGCGCGGACTGAAATTCGAAATGCTTTAAAGTTTGTTACACTTGTATTATTTCCCTGCATAGTCCTTATAACCGTTACAGACACTGTGAATGACACTTGACTGAAGTATTGTTTTTGGTTGTCTGTCTGAACCCGTCAGCCACGGATGACAGTACAACCGCCTGTGAGGCTTAGCTGATCCAAAAATAACATCTCCAAAAGCTGGAGACTGACTGCTACCTGCACCTTAAAACCGACCGAAAAACAAAACTGCTCCCCTATTTCCAATGTTTCCATTCATATGTAGCATTTCTGCATACTAAACCCAGTGTGTGATTCACAGTGTGCCAGTGCAGGCTGAGGGCGGAAGCCAACGTGTCGGGTCTAAAAACTGCTGGACTTGCTCTACATGGAGATAAGCTTGGATAGTAAAGCCAATTTCATAATAATCCCAGATGTTGCCCCCTCCCCTCGAGGGAAACCCCGTTCTCGACCAGCACTGCAGTCTGTCAACCATGTGTACTGGGAAAGATAAGAGTTGGCGTAGATGCTGTTTTGTTATTTTGTGTTGAAGAGCAGGTGCATGTGTGTGTGTGTGTGTGTGTGTGTGTGGGTGTCTATGTGTGTATGTCTGTATGTGTTTCTTTACCAGAGAGTGAGCTTCCGTGTGTGTGTGTGTGTGTGTGTGTCTATGTGTGTATGTCTGTATGTGTTTCTTTACCAGAGAGTGAGTTTCCGTGTGTGTGTGTGTGTTTTCTGCCCTGCGGTTTATGGGCTTGTGTGTGAGTGTGTGCATGAGTGTGGCCAATAAAGATGATTTCCTCTTCTTATTTTTTTTCCCTCCGTTTTCTCCCCTTTCCATTTCTCCCTGCACTCACCCTCCAGAGACTTGCATTTAGTCCCTCCTCTGAGCATAAACACAGAAATATGAAAGACTTCGGTACAATTCTCCAGCCATTTAATTTCATCCCTTAAGCGAGAAAACGGGCTCCCAGTGGGGGTTTGAAAGCCCCAAACACGAGAGAAAAGAGAACAGATCCAAAACAAACAGTGCAGGAGTGAAAAACACAGCCCCGCGGCAAGGCCTGGCTACCTCATTCGTTCAGTCTCAGGAGCTGAATCAACTACTGGACAGTCTGCTTTTGTTTCTAGAACAAATTTCTTCTCTCACCACCGAAAATTATTCCGACTTCCTGTGCGCTGCGTGAAGTGGGAAACTTGTTCATTCATGCCGCTCTCCCAGATCGGAATTATATATGACAGTCATGTTTTTTCTATCTCTCTCTTTTTTTTTTTTTTTTTTAATGTTTCATTCCTTCGGAAGCCCAGAGTAATGCGAGTGACCTGTTAAAAAACTTCAAGAAGAAACATTTTGTTCAAAGGAACAAGAATAAAAAAACAAACAAAAAAAAAATCGGAAGTAAATAAAAAAAAAGGACAGATCAATATGGAGCAAACAATGGAGCCAATCAAAACTCAGAGCAGTCACACGGTGTGAGAGTCTTTAGCTTTGTGTCTTCTGTTCGGTGCCGAATACAGGCCTTATAATGGAAACCCTTCCAGCCCCCCAGCGCCATTACAACGCAGGGACGGCGGCGGAGCAGATGCATCTGAAAACCAGTTCAGAAAATCAGCTGGAGAAAATAACAAACCAGCTCTCCACGCGCTTACACGGCCCTCTCTCAATAACTCGTCTTAGGCCAGTGTAATATCAAAGGTCTGTTTTCAATACGGGATACCAGCGTTTCACGACATATCCAAATAGGCTACCCTATTCAAAAACCTTTTTAGTCGTTTTAAAATGGTAAAACGGGGAAATGAGAAACAGGCAGTGCAGGAGGGAACCTTACATATTTTGTTAAATTATTAAATGTACTGTTTAAATAGTCAATAATTTATGACTCTATGACTTTTTTTCTCCACCAGAATTTGCCACTGGAAAAATATGGGAATGTGATATGAGAGGTTTTCTTTCATGGTGCCTCCAATCATTTTACTCTGAGGTCTTAAGTTATGTCCACATCTTGTAGCAGTTCAGTTTCAGATTCGGCTTGGAAATTCTGCACTCTGTCTTAGGATAATACTGATACACCGGGACGGGTACCTCCCAGCCAGTCAGAGATTGACAACATATTTTAAACACAGACTAAACAGGGCCGAACAGTGGCGTGCTCTGTCGCTGGGACAGACTGGCCACAGAGGAGACCCAACAGCTTGCTTGCTAAAAACCAAAGAGATGAAAGCATTTGTGTGGAAAACACATGTTCCTGCTCTTAGGCTCTCGCACTAGGACACAAAGGTGCAAGAGAAGAACTCCTGTTGTGTTTCGCTGTTTTACCGAAACTTCGTGTCGACGCGAACGTTTAGAATGATCAGATTAAACGTGAACGGAGACTCTCGGGGCGAGAGCGGAGGGAGCCCATTACAATATAAAAGTGCACTCTGATGATGAAGCCAGAAGACACTGGAAGTGAAGACACAAAGCAGCTGTAAAGGAAAAAGGACAAAACGACATGAGCTATGGCTGATTACTAAAGACCTGAGATTCGATGACAGTGGGGACCAAAGAAAGCTCACTCATTTGGTTTCTTCCTTCGTAACGAGAAGCAACGTGGATGCCCGATAGCTTTGTGAGATTACAGATGACCTACTGGGACATTCTACCATGCTTTGGGCAAAGAAAAAAGAAAAAAAAACAAGAGTGTGGAAAAAACCCCAAAAAATCTCTCTCTTAAAATCTCCTCTGTTCTTTCCACAAAGAGCGAAAAAGCAGGTCGTGTGAATCTTTGACAACATCACAAACAGAACACAACACAAATTGAAAACCCGCCCAGCCAAACAAGGTTGCCCCGTTTTCACCATGAGCGTAACCAAGAGGACACTGCAAATGTTTTACAACCAGTAACCAGGCCCATAACCATCTGCAGAGTCATATACACGGTTTACACACGGTTCATTTCCTATTTTTCTGTGACGGCCCAACTTGTTCAACAATATCCCATAAAAGCCAGGGCAACACAGCTTACTCCCTCTCCCTCAGGACACAGCTGACGTGTCAATGACTCATTTTACTGTGGCACACACATCTTTCAAACAATATTATAAGTTATCGTTTCCCGTCATTTTAGACGCGGTGTGAATTTCTTACTCTGTGTGTGTTTGTGTGTCTGTGTCCTGGGAATATCCATATCTAGAAACAAATATCACCAAAACAAAAAAGGAAAAAAAAAAAAAAAAAAAAAAGCGTGATAGATAAGAAATTAACCCTTGAAACACAGTGCAAGCTTTTATTATTGTACATGTAGTTATTACTGTAGGTTGCCATGGTTTCTCCATATCACAGAGATCTGCGGAACATTCCGCGAGGTCTTGGAATGGAAGAAGCCAAACAGTCGAAAAGGCATCTGTCTCTGCTGCGAACGGTTAGGTTACATCTCAGAGCAAAACCAGATCAAATCCAACACGAAGCGAGGATTATCATCAAAACGTCTAAGATGATTTCAGATTACAGAAATTTGAGGCAAGGGGGTGAAATTGTGTCGGGGGGAGGGGGGGGGGGTGTGTGTCTCTGAAAATGCTCAAATGTTTGCAGGATGAAATAAGAGAAGATAGAAAAATATTGATCTTTCGAAAATGCAGATACTGTTGGGGATCTGTTCCCAAAAGCCATCCCTGCCTCCGCAGAACTCTCAGGACATCAGCTATAAGGCTTCTGTTCTGTTCACAAACCACATGTGTGTTCAGAAGAAGCAAAAACAACTTTTTCCTTTTTATTAACATCATCTATTTACACAATAAACATATCCTGTAGGATGTGTTTCTGAATAACAACACGGTAAAATGTCTCTCTCTCCTCCCAAGGAGTTTGTAATGAGGGTTACGTCCAGTGACCTCGTCAACCTCGGTTTTATTAACGGGCGTTACATTTGGCCATTAAGTCTCTCAGTACAGGACGTTTTCTCCTGACCAGACTCATCAAGTCATCGCCGCCGTCCAGTGGCTGAGACCCAGGGGACAACTGTTGCCGTTTTGTTTTTCTTTTTTTTTCTTTTTTTTTTTTTCTTTTTGTCTTCTTTCTGCATGATGAACATGGGATTCGCCAGGGCACAGGGTCAAATCCCAAACACTAGAGCGCAGAGTTTTCGTTTTTTGTTTTTTACAAAAAAACCCCAAACAAACAAACAAACAAACAAACAAACAAACAAACAAACAAAAAACAATATCCACCATCCTCTGCTGGCTTACCATATCCACATTCACATTGTGTGTAGTTCCTACAGAAACAGAGAGGCACACAGGGTGAGTGAAAGAAAAAAAAAATCTGTTTTTTTTTTTGTTTTGTTTTGTTTTGTTTTGTTTTGTTTTTTTACAGGCATTATCTCAGCACGGCCACCTTCACACGTCCCTTCCCAGGCTCTCCGAAAAACCCCCCCCCCCCAAAAAACCCCAATCAACTCGGCGGTCCAGCGTTCCTCCTGTGGGGGCTCCAGGGACTCCAGCTCCAGAACGCTGTGTGCTGAGCTGCTCCCACTGGGGAGTGAGGGGAGTTTTTACAG
>NC_044497.1:55830825-55838325 GCF_902362185.1 Chanos chanos
AAACTCAAACGCAAACTCAAACTCAAACTCAAACGCAAACTCAAACTCAAACTCAAACTAACACTCAAACTCAAACTAACACTCAAACTCAAACTCAAACTAACACTCAAACTCAAACTCAAACTCAAACTCAAACTAACACTCAAACTCAAACTCAAACTCAAACGCAAACGCAAACTCAAACTCAAACTCAAACTCAAACTCAAACTAACACTCAAACTCAAACGCAAACTCAAACTCAAACTCAAACTAACACTCAAACGCAAACTCAAACTCAAACTAACACTCAAACTCAAACTCAAACTAACACTCAAACTCAAACTCAAACTCAAAGGAAAAATGATTTCCGAGGCTCTTCTTTTGTCCTGTCTCTCTCTCCCACTCACTTTCTCTCCTCTGTAATCAGGGACGTTTCATTCTCTGACTGTCCTCCTGCTCCGCTGGCCAAACAAAAAAAAAAAAACAGCAACAAAAGGAGTAGATTGGTGCATCTCAGGGGCCTGACTGTCAGGGGGAGGAGCACGGACGCGCCCGTTTAAACAAATAAAAAAAAGAAAGAAAACCCAATGACAGTACTGCTGCCGTCACGGCAGAGCCAGTGCCAAAACCTGAAACCCTCACAAATCTGATGTGTGTAACAGCACAAGCCCTCTGCTTAGTGCCTATGTGCTGAGGAGTTGAGAGTGAGAGACAGGTGAGGGTGAGAGACAGGTGGGCGTGAGAGACAGGTGAGAGTGAGAGACAGGTGGCCGTTAGAGACAGGTGAGAGTGAGAGACAGGTGGCCGTTAGAGACAGGTGAGCGTGAGAGACAGGTGAGAGTGAGAGACAGGTGGCCGTTAGAGACAAGTGACAATAAGAGGCATGTGGGTGTGAGAGACAGGTGGGCATTGGAGACAGGTGGGCGTTACAGACAAGTGGGCGTTAGAAACAGGTGAGAGTGAGAGACAGGTGGGCGTTAGAGACAGGTGGGTGTGAGAGACAGGTGGACATGACAGCTAACAAGGAAAAGATGTACTCATAGCCGTTGCCACATACATTTACACACGATCATTAATTAACAATGACAAGTAAGCTAGGGAATGTATATTATGTCATATTATATTATTTCAAACATGTATAGTTTATTCATGTGCTGCTAGTAGTATACATATATAGGCGTGTGTATATGTGTGTATTCTCATGTGTTTGTAGGTGTGTGTGTGTAACTGTGGCGTGAGAATTTGTATGTAATATGTGAGTTTTTACATGGCTGCTCTGCCTTGTCTGCTTTTGTACTGAGGTTAGTAAAATTGGAACAGGACTGAGTGTGATGAAGCAAACACCAAACAAACATGACCTGATTGTCTTACACAGTCTTCATCAAAACCAAACTGACATTTAACCTGTTAATTGAGAGATCAGGGTCACAGGGAACGAAAACACTGAGGAGAATTGGCAACCGGCCCAGTGATTCACATACTTCAGGTCCCTCATTTGACCCAGAACTGCTTTCCACAACAACAGTGAAACTACTGTATGGGCTCCAGGCATTTTAGTATGGAATACTTGTTTGTGGGGCTCTCTGTGCTGATATGATCAGTCAGAAAGGGGGAGGAGCTTATGAATTCCATGATTCACTGGCTCTCAGTGGTGAAAGGCCAAATCATTCACACTTAATTACTCACGGCCCTCTTTAAAGGGATAAGGCAGAGCAACATGTTCTGTGGCATCAGACGGCTGACTTCACTCCTCTGCTGTATTCCAGCCTGAAAGATTTACTACAGTGCATTTCCATGAATCTGTTTAGGTACTACTGACAAAGGGAAAAACCTGGCCAGACCACTCACCGGTATTCTTAAACATGATTCTATAGTGACAGTCAAGAGAAGAAAGTCGAAAATCTTTTTTTTTTTTTTTTTAAAGAGGGTCTCTGTGTCGTATGTGGGGGTGGTGGATCAACATGTGTGTGTGTGCGTGCGCGGGTGTGTACGTGTTTAAGCTGTATATATGAGTATGTGTACGTGTGCGTATTTTTATGTAACTGTGTACGTGACTGTGTGTATTTGTGTGTGTGTGTGTGTGTGAAAATTTAATGTGGCAGTTGCGTGTGGTGGGAGATGACACACATGCTGCACTGAGGTTTCTGTGAGAGAGAGAGAGACAGAGAGAGAGAGAGAGAAGTCACCAGACATGATTTCAGTGGAGCCAAACACATGTTTGAGAGCGAGTGTAGTCAAGCATTGAGAAATCTGTAAATGCAAGTGGAAGAAAACAAGACTGAAAACAGAGTGGAGGAAAAAGAGGTGTGTGTTAATGGTGAGAATGTGAACTGGGCCATCTGTTCATTAAATATTTATATCATATCCCGGAATAGTGGCATTACCAAGAAGGAAAGAAAGATTCAAAGAAAGACAGGTAATCACGCGTCATTTGTGTTCAGCCCACTCCTGTACCTGAGGTTGCTTCTCTAAAGAACAGCCAAGATGAGACAGCCACCCTGGGCTGGACGGCAGAGGGAGCGCTGAGTCCCACACCTGACAAACACAGTCGGGACTCGACTCATCCCAACGAAGCATTCCGAACGAGAATTCCATTTTAATATTCAGACTAGAAATCTTCTTGTCGTAGCAAACACTAGGACTCCAGAATATAGTAAAAGAGTAAAAAGAAATTTTAAAAAAAGAGTTAAATTCGTAGGAAACTCTTTGAAAAAACATAGTATACAACAATACGGAGCAAATCCCACCCTTAACCCTTAACCCTAACCTGACCTCTTCTGACCTTCTCACACATGTTCATTTGTAACATTTCATATGAATCCCTAGGTGTGAGATCACATTGTGTCCTCGTGTATGTACATATGAGGAAAGATGTTACATAATATACCGTGTAGTGCGGATTATGTATCTTAATTTGAGCGTGTCAAAAATAACTTAAAAAATGTTTTTGTGGGTACAATAGTGTTAGGCTTTCTCTCTTTCTCATAAACTCAGGAAAGTTGTTCCTCGGTCTAGTGGTATAAATACACACAGCACGTCTGCCCTACTTCTCCCCCCTCCCCCCTCTCTCTCTCTCTCTCTCTCTCTCTCTCTCTCTCTCTCTCTCTCTCTCTCGCTGTGCTCTGGTCACTTCTCATGGGTTTGTATGCTTCCGCAAAATTAAATCACCAGACCAGTCAAATATTCTGAAGTTTCCAGAGTAAACATTACACTAAAATGTTTTCCCAACTGCATTCCGGTTCAAATCTCCACATAATTCACTGTGTGCTGTTTGGGTACCGCCCATCGTGTTAATGAGAGAGTGTTTTATGCGACATTTCTCTGGTAGTGAATGAGGGAAAGCCCATGCGGGTTCACGGTATGGTAAAGGCATATAGTGTGTGTGTCAGAGGAAAAGAGATTTGTCTCGTTCATTCAAACAAAAAGATCTGGAGCTAGCAGCTGCAGTGTGGTGTGTAGGGCAGAGCATAATGTTTTTATTTTATTTATTCATTTATTTATTTACTTATTTATTTTTAAATAAGAGGGAGCACGGGAATGTCTCGTACAATGACAGATGGTTAAGCGCTGACATTTAAGCCAATTATCTGAAAAGTCATTTTCAGCATGCCATTCTTTTAGTCATGTATGTTTTCCACATCAGCCAGCAACTGTTGCCTCTCTCTCACTCTCTCTCTCTCCTTGCATTTCGAAGCCCTGTCAGCATGTCTGAGTCATGGAAGTTTCCGGAGAGGAGAAATGCTGTTGGCTCACTGTAGCGTCTGTCCGTCCAGCTTTAATCAGGGATATTGGGAAGGAGTGTGTGAACTGGGCTTTTTAAGACGTGAGTGATCAGACACGTCTGTCTGAACTGGACCAAAGCCAGGTCTGACCACAGCTCTCTCTCTCTCTCTCACTCTCTCTCTCTCTCTCTCTCTGTCTCTCTCTCTCTCTCTCTTTCTGTCTCTCTATCTCTCTGTCTGTCTCTCTCTCTCTCTGCCCATCTGTGTTTTCCCAGCTACATCTCTTCATCTCATTATTTGATTTGATTTTCAGAAACACTAGAGCTTTTGAAAAAGAAACACTTTAACATTCGTGGAAGTGATTTAAGTGAATGTGTTTTTATATTTTAGGAAAAACAATGGATTACAACCCTGACGAACTCCTGTGGCTTTGTGGTCCAAGCTCTTTGCTTTTTAGCATTTACAGAAGAGAGGAGGTAGAGCATGTAGCCATTAACCTTACGCAGATAAAACTGATCTACCGCCACAATGGATAAGGTGTGTGCTTCTGACCTGTTTTCCAGTGCAATATGGTGAGTTCTCTGAGAGCACAAAAACCGTCCTTGGACTAAAACTCTACATACTTTACTTATCTTTGATGTTCTTACAGTACAACAACAAAAAGGGAACACATCCAAGTATCTTACTCTCTATGAGCGCCCCCTCAATCTGTCCTCTGGTGTAACCATTACCTTTGTCATCTCTCAGTCCTATTAGGTAACACTCTCAGATCCAGCTGACTGCATTTCAAATCCATTACAACTGAATGTACACCCGTGTTTGACAGTCGTTTGAGATGCTGCCAATATCTGTATTCAGCAAACATTGAATGTAGATGTTTAGCCAGTTTAATCAATTTCATAGCCTCTTGAAAAATCATAAAGGGATACCATCCAGTTGGGGAGGGCCTAGGTAGCAAACCTTATCAGGCTTTTACCAAAATGTCATTCAAACAGAAACCTTTCTAATATGCCTGTACAGTTCTCTGAACCAGGCCCATTTGGCTGATGACAAGGCTGAGAGTGAAAGCAAAGCCAGAGGCAGTCTGTAATTACAATCTCCAGCTTCACTGCTTTTTCCCTTTACTGTTCTCTCTCTCTCTCTCTCTCTCTCTCTCTCTTCCTCCCTCTATCTCTCTCTCTCCCCTCCCCCCTTCCATCTCTCCTCTCTCCCTCTCTCTCCCCACCTCTCTCTCTCCCTCTCTCTTGCCTCCTCTCTCTGATATGCATTCTTTCTCTCCTTCTCTCCCTCTGTCTCTCTCTCTCTCTGATTGTTTTAATTGTTTTAATGAAGCTTTGCAAAGCTTATGGACCCAGCTGCATGTGAGGCAGAGGGCTGGTTGAAAGAGTGTGTGTGTGTGTGTGTGTGTGTGTGTGTGTTTGAGAGAGAGAGAGAGAGAGAGAGAGAGAGAGAGAGAGAGTGAGAGAGAGGAATGCATGCAGGTAAGTGCTGTGCTTTTATGGCCAATATAGAGTAAGTCTGTGTGTGTATATGGGGGGGGGGGGGGGGTTCTGTGCTGTGCTCTTGCACAGTTGTTATAGAATGTGTGGAGACAGAGAGGTTAAGAGAGGGGGGGGGGGGCAAAGGAGAGAGTTAGGGAGAGAGAGAGAGAGAGAGACCAAGAGAGTGTGTGTGTGTGTAGGTAAGCACTCAGTGCTCTTGCATGGTTAATCTAGAGTGAATGCCTCAGCCACTAATCAGAATTAAAACGATAACAACAACTTATTTGGCAGTAATTATGATAGATTGTGGAGTACAAAATTAATGAGGGGGTGTATGTTTTCATCTACAGACATAATTAAGCACGAGGTAGGAATGAGGAGAAATAAAATACAAAAAAACAAAAAACTCTCCTAAGCATCAGACCGACGCCTGCGGGTCTATATGTACGTGTAAACACACCATTCATTCAGAAAGCATCATAAAAGTTGTTTTTTTCTTTTCTTTCTTTTTTTTTTAAAACAAGGAGATATTGAGCAAGACACTATGAAACAAACTGAAAGACACTCTGAACTCAGGAGTGCCCGATCATTGAGATGTCACAGACATGATGTCGCATTGCGCTTTGTGATAATGTAATTATGTCTGTGTTTCCCAAGGAGTCAAAGCTCTGTATGCTTCAGATCTCGGACTGCTGTTACACACCTGATTCAGTTAGTCAAGCTGAATTAGGTGAGCTGGAGCACTGAGAGATCTAATTAACCTAAGAGGCAACTTGATTCCACTAATCAAGGGTTTTGATAATGAGCTAGGAACTGAATCAGGTGTGAACAGAGTAGAGCAAAAGAGTTGTTCCTCTGTCATTCCTGTTACGCCGTGACTTTTTTTTTTTTTGAGCTTTTATCTTTCAGGGAAATAAGGTATTCATTTTTCCATGTTTTTAATATTCTATAAGAAAACATTTTTAACTTTTGGGAAAACGTTTGAGGCAAGGTCAAGCACTTGAATCCTAATATTTATGGGCAAATTGTTCAGATATGGACTGTGAACATATTCCACTCTGTTAAGGAACACACGTAAGTATTCTACAGTGTTAATAAATGCAAGTGTGTAATGATACTTAGAGTTTCTGAAGTATTTCTATGTTAAAATATTTATTTTCCTCTCCACCCTGGTACTCATCAGAGTGGAATTAGCATAAAGAATGAACAAGATGTTTAATTCAATGTAGAACAAAACACGCTTAATTGGCTAAATGATACAAATATTATATGTGTATCATTGTTTGACAAACAACATTTACAGCCTGTTCGGTGCATGTCCTACCCTGAGAAGGTTATAGACCAAACAGGATAAAAACCTAACAGGGCGGGACCTTTTGAGTTAAGTTAGCTATAGCTGTGTGAGTGATTAAGATTCAGCTACCATAGCCTAAACCACATGAGCATCATTTTAACTTCTACATGAAATGAGGAGGTAAAACTGAGAGCTGATACCCATTTCATTTTGTTCTGTTGAATTCCTGCCAAAAAAAAGGTCAATTCCTGCCACTTCTTGAAAGTGATGTCAGTGCAAGTATATGCCAAAGAAGAAAAAACTATCACCTGTTGGAACATGTTGGAAAATTATTTCAGGGACAGGCAGTAAATTATACAAATAATAAAATAACTACAGTTTCCGTTAACAAAATATATGTGATTATACAGATTTTAACTGGGTCTACAACATAAAAAGGAAATATTTTGAGAAAAGTGTCATTTTATGTCTTATATTTCTTGCAGAAGTTGATGATTTGCAACTGGGGACGTGCCAAAAATGAATGAATGTACGAAAAACAAAGTGCTTAACATAAATACATGAATAAATAAATAAACATTATCCTTAAGATCCACAGTTTTGTGTTTATACATGATAAAAAAAATAAAAAAAACTAAACCTGTGACGATGGCTTTTTGGAATAAACATCTTACACATTTTTACACATGAAGTATGTCCTAGGGGACAGAAAAGGCACTCTGTCATCACAACGTGCCCGACAGTGGTTTAACCTGCCAGACTTTACTTTGCATAACTTTAGCTAGACCTTCACACAACTCCAGGCAACTGGAGTGCACAAGGCGTAAACTCAAGTGTTTAAAACTGCGAGAGACCAACTTTGGGGATCGTGCTCCACTGAGACGCAGGTTTAGGCAGCGCTGGCAGGAGATAGTGTGCCGAACGTCAGTAGAGATGGATAGCACTGAAGGAGTTATCCAGGCCTGCTCTCCTGCTCTCTTGGAGCGACGGAGACTCCTTATCAAAGGAGCGAATCTGCTCCTTT
>NC_044497.1:55843325-55863325 GCF_902362185.1 Chanos chanos
GATATTCCGGATGTCTCCGCAGAGCCTGAAGGCAGTGTCGTTGCTCTGCTGTGATGGTAACATTGTCGTTGTGGTTGACAAGTGACTGAGCTTTGGCAGCGGATTCTGAAACACCCGTGTGCATCTGTGTATTGTGCCAGGCAGTGGTCTCAGGTGCTTTTGGATGGCACTTCTCTCTCTCTCTCTCTCGCTCTCACTGTCTCTCTCTCTCTCTCTCTTTCTCACTCTATCTTTCATCCTCTCTTTCCATCCTTTGCCATCGGCTCCATCCTCTCCTTCTCCCTCCGTTTCCATAGCAATGTCAGTCGGTGCCCATGACGACTGCATGTCTCAAACTAAAGAGAAAGCTCTTATGGACATGAGCAGACACAAAGAGCCCTTTCCTCCAAACCCTCCATCACGTCAATGATCCGGGCTCACTCTCAGACAGCCACAGGAAAAAAAAAACCCCAACAAAAAACCAAAAACTCGACAGCTCGCCTCAAAGTACACGTTCGCTGATGCCTCCAAGGGCCCACACAGCATCAGTGTCTCCCCCTGCACAAGCCAATCACATTAAAACAAAAGCAACGCTTCCTCACATCCTTAAACTTACAGTTTACCAACTCTTTGTCTGAGAGAGGGAGAGAGAGAGAGAGAGAGAGGGAGGGAGACAGAGAGAGAGAGAGAGAGACAGATGCTGCAGAGGGAGAAAAAAAATGATGCCAGAGCAGAGTGAGTCAGAGGGAAAAATTCAGAGAAATGTCAAGCAGCGGGGAAGAAGAAGAAGAAGAAGAAGAAGAAGAGGGAAGTGAGATGAACAAACTGATAGGCTCTCTGGCACATTGGCAGAGAGGAGGGATTTTTGGACTGGAAAAACGGGTGGTGGGGGTGGGGGTGGGGTGGGGGGGTGAGCGATACAGAGGCCAAGAGGAAGAGAGTGGCGAGCGATAGAGCGAGGGGCCACAGCCTCTGCGGACCTGACGTGGGCGTTTGTTACCGACGTAGCAGAGAACATGCGCGGACAGGAAACGAGAGAACCAGCTGTCCCCTCGGTACCACATCGCTGTAGGAAAACAAGCGATGAGCACGGCCTATCCTGACTCTTATGGACGTGAGCAGAGACTCTGCCGGGCTTCAAACCGGAGTTTTTCTTCAGTTGGTTCGTTCCGAGCAGAATCGGGTGTTTTAACGTTTCCGGTTTTGTGTCCCACCTTAAAATTAGCATTCCTGAACCAGTTGGAACCAAATGAAATACTGGTTGGTAACGTTCCATGTAGGGCTGTGTACCATGACAATATGTATCTTTCAGACGGTATAAAAATATCTGTTGATAGATATTTTACTCTGTAGTCTCCGTCGCTAATGTCACAAAACATTACAAAAACGCATGGCATCACTAACTAAGAGCGCCGTAGTCCAATCTGTCCTCGGGCCAGAATCCACTGTGGCTTTCTGGTCATTTGATTGGTTTGCAATGGTTGACAATCACAAACGTTCAAATGGCAAAAATGAGAAACGATGTCATTTTAAAGCCGCAGTTAACAATCTTACTAATACTCTATGTAGGGCACATTATGTTTAGCCTCCCTGGAGCTAGCTAGCTATTTCCAACATTAGTTCTCTTCGCGTGGTAGCCTGTCTGTCAAACATTGATGAAGTTGATGTCTAAGACCAACATTTTATAAGGTGCATAGCATAATATTTACCTCCACTGGTTGCCACAGCACATTTCACTTTCATGCTATATCACCACCTGCTGCTGGTAAATTTATGTCTGCTATCCGAAGACATGGGTGATGTTCAGAGGAAGACAGGAGGTGAGCTCCGCACTAAAGTTACTGCACGCAGAAAACATTTTAATGTGTTGTAATAAACAAAAGAATGAAAAAAATAAAGTTATTAACCGGTCACCATTATTTCAGATAAACGTGTCTGTTCCAGAACACTAAAAAAATATAAAGTTTCTGGTTTCGTTTTTATTCCTAGCGAAATATCGACTGTTTCTGGTTTTCGTTTTCATTCCTTGAACTGGTTCAAAGCCTTGGCCTGAGGAGCCTGACCCAAAACTCATACTGCCTCCAGCCAGGATCGAAATCGCGGTCTGTGTTTAGCGCTGATACTGCAAGATACATACTCTTGTGTAAGACCAGCTTAACAAAAAAAAAAGCAAGACTGAAAGACTGTTTAAATGATTGATAAAAGGCAAGCTCAAATGCTTAATTCATCAGCGTGTGTTATATCAGAACCATCAGGGTACAGGCAAGGTTCTGGCCAAGGATCAAACACCAGTGGGCAGGAGGAGTTTAGTGTGGTCAGATTTAATAACATGGACGAGTGAGCGCTCTGGTATTTTGACAAATGACAGTTAGTAAGATTAATCCAAAAAGGTCTCATCTTAAATTCATGACTAACCTTTGACCTTCATTCAAAATGGATCTACCCAGAAAAAAAAAAAGAGAGGAAAACTCTCAAGCCCATAAAATCCAATTCTGAAAGCATCCTTTCATGTTCCAACTGTTTTTCACGTGGCACCGGAACAAAACAGAGTGGCTCTGTATTCCTTACACGCAAGTCCACTAAACTTCCCTAACTTTTGAATCTCGGCTATGATTTGTACAGGTTTAACGCAAAGAAAGAACTCTGAGAGACCTCGAACTAGTGCAGGCTGTGTGCTTGTTTGTGTGCTTTCATGTCTGCACACACACACACACACACACACACACACAAACAAAAGAAAAAAACACTGCCTCACTCTAAAAGACTTAGAATAAAAGAACATAAATAAACAAATGAATCTTCCCTCAGAGAAAACGCTTGAAAGAGACAAAGAGTCGTCTATATGCTCACAATATGGGCGCGTTTCGCTTGAATAAACGAGGCCAATTCACTTCATTATTAATTCAGCTCCATTATAGCAGCCCCCCCCCCCCCCCCCCCCCACTTACATTTGCATACCGTGACAACATACTGTGGAATGGATGAGCATCCCTGCCATTGAAGAGATGCCACTCGTGAGCTGTGAACTGGGAAGGTCTTGTTACAACTGTTGGAATAACCTCGGATAAACCCTGACAGCTGCCTGCCGTAAACCCGAACGCGCGCGAAGACTGTCAGAGCATGTTCTGCCTGGCTCCTGCAAACGCCACACCACACACAAAAATAGAAGCTGAAGTTGTGTGTATGTGTGTGTGTGTGTGTGTGCAGGGGGGAAGCATTGGGTGCGGAGTGTGTCTGATGCTGGAATACGCCACACGACTGGGCTTGCTCTCACCCCGAAGCGCTGCATCCTTTACATCTAAGTCTGACACAGCCAGACTTATCTCCATGCAAAGCCGGCCGGCCGACTGCTGCTTGGAAATGGGCACTTTTCACAGAAATACCTCAAACGGATTTGGCGGCTGAAACCGGCCTCCATGCTACCACACCTGAATGACAATGTTGTGATGTTCCTGGAAGTTGAACTTGGAGATGCCACACACACTTCTTAGATTCTCAACAATGTCGAAACTTAGCGTGTGTAACTTTGTCCAGTGAAAAGTTAAGAGTGACATAAAAGGGAACTTCTCTCAGTGGAAGCACATGGAGACTGTTGCATACTGTGTGGTAAGAAAGTAAGTAAATAATCTCTCTCTCTCTCTCTCTCTCTGCTCTCTCTCTCTCTCTCTGTCTCTCTCTCTCTCTGCTCTCTCTCTCTGTCTCTCTCTCTGTCTCTCTCTCTCTTTCTGTCTCTCTCTCTGTCTCTCTCTCTCTCTGCCTCTCTCTCTCTGTCTCTCTCTCTCTGTCTCTCTCTCTGTCTCTTTCTCTCTCTCTCTGTCTCTCTCTTTCTCTCTCTCTCTGTCTCTCTCTCTCTTTGTCTCCCTCTCTCTCTCTCTCTCTCTCATTCCCTCCCTCTCTCCTCTCTCTCTCTCTCATTCCTTCCCTCTCTTTCTCTCTCTCTCTCTCACACACACACACACACACACACACAGTAGCTGATAAATGACTGTGGAGAACTCTTGTAGACTCCTTCTACACTCTAAGTGTCTATTCTATTTGCTGGTCAGAGGAGGATGGGCTCCCCCTGTTGAGTCTTGGTTCCTCCCAAGGTTTCTTCCTCCTATTCATTTCGATAGGGAGTTTTTCCTTGCCACTGTTGCCTTGGGCATGCTTAGTGGAGGTTTAGACACTGATCACTGTAAAGCTGCTTCTCCCCCCTTCATCCCCTCATATGAGTGTTCCTTAAGTTTCCTTCATCATTCAAACACACCCTAACGGGTTTATTCCACCTTAAGAGACCTGTGAGCTTCAAGTGTGTGTTTGCTTCTGTTCGACAAAGAAAAATATCAGATAAGAGAAAGGTGACATACAGACAGACAGACATACATACATACATACATACATACATACTTATATAAAATATGTAACATAGCTAAAATATACACAGCTAATTACAGATTTTCAGTCGTAACAAAAAAGTATGTGAATGTTTTCTCACACATGGGAACCAACCACAACAACAACCACATCACCCATACAATAACAACAATCACGTGACCCAAAGCATAACAACAACCACATCACCCAATAATCACATGGCCCAAACAACAGCAACAATCACATGACCTAAACCATTCCAACGATCACATGACCCAAACCGTAACAACGATCAGATGACTCAAGCTACAGTCCTGCCTCTCTGTCTCTCTATCACTCTGTTCACTCCTCTCTGAGCACATATGTGTCACACTACACATGAGGATTCGTCTGCGTTTTTGACACCCTCCCTCTCCCCTGTTTATCTCTCCCGATCTATCATATCCAATTCCCAGTACTCTCACATGGCACTGCCAGTGCAGGTGGGCGTCGACCTCCGCGTGCATCCTCCGATACACGCCACCTCTTATTCTCACCTGCCCGTGTGTGAACACCTGTACGGGGACACCCTTCACGACTCCCCTGGATTTACCTGCCGCTGCGCAGGTGCCCCATGGAGTTGACGAGAGGCAACGTCAGGGAGCGCACCCCCCTGTTCGGCTAGCCGCCCCCTCCCCCCTAAACGCACGGCCAGCCGTGTTCTCAGGGTCCGCGCTAAAGCGACAGGCCGTCTGCGTGGCTGAGATGGAAAAGAGAGATCGGTCGGCTAGGCCTGTTTAGTCGGCAGGTGAATAATGCGGCGCTCGTTTAAAAGGTCTCTTTACGGAGTATTTACAGAGAGGTCTGTTAATGGTAACCTGACACAAAAGCACAACATTGATCAGTCAGGCTTCAAGCACGCTTATTTAAAAAAAGAAAAAAAAAAACCCTCAATTCCAAGTGGCATTTGAGTAGACTGCACACTTAGCATTTTGTGAGGCTCCGGGTGAGAATGAATGAATAAAAATATCATGTAAAAATGAGAGGGGGGGGTTGGGGGGGGTGGACGCATGAGGAGAGAGAGAGAGAGAGGGGATTTGCACATGAAACCCTGGGGCGATTTCACATTCCCCTTTTGTCATTGAGAACAGGTGGAGAGTTCATCCTCCTTTCAAATTGGATGGGGGAATTCTGCCTCCCTTGACATGCTCCCCGGAGATGTCGCTTCAGAAGCCGGGAGGAGAGACGAGAAGGCCATCGTCAAGCCAGGAGGAACCGGCCACCTCCTCTTGCTTACGCTCCGCTAGCGAATGCCTCTTATCTCACGGACAGGAGCATCGTTAGGAGGGATGAAATTCAGCAGAGAGTAAAACAAAGAGCGACAAGGAGAGAACGGAGAAGGCGATGCTGGCTTCCAGAATGAGTTTGGAATGTCAATCTAAACAATGCATACAGAGGACAGACACAACACTGCTTATAGGGCACAACAAGATAGCGTGAGGGAGAGAGAGAGAGAGAGAGAGAGAGAGAGAGAGAGAGACAGAGACAGAGACAGACAGAGAGAGAGACAGAGAGAGAGAGATAGAGAGAGAGAGAGAGAGGAGGCCCAGCTGTCTCTACAGTCTGTGAAAGTGTGCTTGATATGAGTCTATGAATGAGACAAATCTCCCATGGGTCTGGACGCCCGTAGAGTGAAAGATTCAGCAGAGCTCTCTCCCCATCTCTTCATCAACAGCTCCTTGTATCCTCCACCATCTTCAGACACACAGACATATGGACCCCCCCCCCCACTCACACACACACACACACACACACACACACACACCCTTCTCTTGCTCTGCCCACCCCCCCTCCAACCCATTTCTGCTTCAATCATCTCACACAATTTGCAAAATAAACTCCTTTTTGTCTGTCTGGGGAAATAGGAACGCCATCAGCTTCCCAAATTAAATGTGCCAAACTCTATTCAGGTGCATGTCTCCGGTGATGTCTCTATCTGCTCGTAAGAAAAGCAAAGGAAGAGAGAAAGCAAAGAAAAACAGTGCCGTTAACGCGTTTGCCTATCTGCATAAGAGCACTTACCTCTCCCCATAGGGAAACACTGAGAACAAACTCTGGGGTTTTTTTTTACGGGCCTTAAGAGCCCTGGTGAACCACGATTCTGCCGTGCGTGTGGCAGCCCTGTCGAAGAGGACTGCGCTTCGCTCTGAGCTTGAACACAAAGAATCGAGTCTTGTTGTGCCTTTTGTGTTGTGTGATGAGAAGCTGTCTCGTGGCGTAAGTGACCGGCTCTAACGGTGACAGGTTCTCTTGTGCCGATATTGGGTCTCACACCACCAGCACGGTAAAGAGAGAGAGCGGGCTCTGAGGAGAGAGACGTGTCGTCCACTCAGGTTAAGGGAGAACCACGCGGCGAACGCTTAATCCGTCATCTGAGATTAGAGAGAGAGAGAGAGAGAGAGAAAAAAAACGACAACAACACGCATGGCGTTCGTTGAAACCATTTAATCATCCGAACGCTGGCTCCTCCGCCCGCGGCGAGGTACTGCGGTTTTATGGAAGCGCAAACAGAACGGGCGGTGAGTGACCGTCGAGGAAAATCGTCCCCGTGTCTCCCAGGCCTTGTTAAAAATACGATTTAATCCTTTTCCCAAAACCAGACTCAAACAGCCACGTTATTCCAGGAGGGGCAGTGGATTCGTCGAAGGGGAAACAATGCAGTTAATGAGAGATGAAACGGAGCGAGATGTCGTGTGTTTTTTTTAACGTGGTCTTGGAAAAAATGGTTTACATTACAGATGTCTGGTGGGGTGTCCCAGGGCCTCTGCTAAACTGTGAGTGAAATATAAAGCAAGACGAGACAGGGGAGGTTTACCTTCTCCCCCCCAAAAAACCATGACTCTCCTGTGAGGTCTGGAGACGCGGTTTTAACGCTCTAACCCTCGAGTCTTTTACCGAAGCGATTTATGCTGTGAGATCTCTCACGTCTGGTTTACTCTTCAGCTCTGTTTGTCGCGTTACCACACAAACCGGTTATGGTTCTCCCACAGACACATCAGTTATAGGTTTTTAAATAAATAAAATGCGAGGTTCTTTCACACACATGTCACCACTCATCCTCAGGCCGTGTATCTGCCCACACGGTCTTTAGACGCTCAAGACACGTAAACCAAACAGCCTGTGTGCCAAACTCTTACACACTAAACAGTTTTCATGGGCCTTTACTAAAACCGCATTGACCGGCCTGGCCCCAGGGTTCCTTCTGGGGTGTACTGGGTGAACCATCTTTGGTGAACCAATTATTTTTGGCCGCTTTTTTTTCTGGCTGCTCTGTAATAAAAGTATCTTTCCCGCTGGATTCCCAGTGAAGTCTTTCCTGGATTGAAGAATGATTATGAATTCACCTCCCCTGTGGTGTACTATATGCCGTTTTCATCTTCCATATAATAAGATGATCAAACAGCCAACAACTCTTCATTCACATAGATAATTCTACTGATGTACAACTCAGTGCCAAAAATGTGTGAAATGATGGAAGAGATGTGGCAATTTGCACCTGAATTGCAAAGTTGTGATGAGTCAAGAGGAAAGAAGGAGTCTGTTCATGCTCAGGTAGCGAGGAGATCTGATAATAACAGAGATGACTTCAGATTTAAAGTTCCTCCAACTTTTCTCCCCTGCTTTTCTACTGAATTTCAATCTCTGCGACCATCTAAGACACAAATATTTAAGAAAAGTCACCGCAGGGGCTGAAATGCGGCGTTAACGGAGCATTTCATGTTTGAATATGCCATCGCTATGGCGACAGGCATCGTCTCGGGCCGGTCCTTCGCTCTGTAGCGTTAGCTGCGGAGCGACAGAGAGGGCAAACTTCCGTTAGCGGCCCCGGCCGGGACGTCATTAGGCAAATGCGCAGCCAGGATGCATCAGCGTCAGTCTGTTCCTGAGAAAATGAAGCCAGCAGCCCTGCTCCTGGGGCAGTCAACACTCAGTTTTCACTCAACACCTTCAGGCAGCCTGCCACAGGAGCACAACAGTGTGTGTGCAGTACATGTGTGTGTGTGCGCAGTATGTGTGTGTGTGTGTGTGTGTGTGTGTGTGTGTGTGTGTGTACAAATGCATGTGTGTGCGTGTTTCTGTGTGTGCTTGCATTTGTGTGTGTGTGTCTGTGTGTACATATGCATGTCTATGTTCTTCTGTGTGTGTTTGTGTGTATATAAATGCTTCTGTGTGTGTGTGTGTGTGTGTGTGTGTGTGTGCGCGCGCGTGTGTGTGTGTGCGTGCATGTGTGTCTACGTATCTACGCTGTCATTTGTCTTGGTTATAGATTATGAAGCTCATTAAAGCTGACTGGTCCGGGAGGCCTGAGTGTGAAGGGAAGTCTCTAACGAGGCCTGTGTGGCAGGATAGCTGCTGAACGCTTGAGTTAGAACAAAAAACACAAGCTTATGTTTCTTTCTCTCTCGCTCTCTCCCTGTGTGTGTGTGTGTGTGTGTGTGTTTCCCCCGCAGCGCCACACAGTGGAAGGCACACACCGCACCTGTGCTGTCATCTGGCATTGCGTGAGATGACTCAAATTAAGTCGTTACTTGAGGCATGCTCTGCTCTCTCTGATGCACACAGGCAAGCCAGGCACAGAGAACACGTTCAGCTTACAGCTGATTCACAGAATGTAGGCTCCACATGACAGGCAGACATTCCGCGCGTACACACACATGCGCACAGACGCTGTATGTATGCAGACAAACACACAGACACACACGCACACACACACACACACACACACACCATGTCTACGTAGACACACGCTCACATGCACTGTATGTACGCAGACATACACACACACACACACACACACACATACCTGTGCACTGCTGTTCACTTGGTAATGTCATCTTACACAAATATAGTGTACACACAATCTTGAGTTGCTAGCTGGAGCGACACTGTGGATCACTGTGGATCACAACAACTGCATCTCCTCAGTCACAGAGGAGTAGTGGTGTGTGTTACCTAGCGCAAGGTCGGTGGGCCCAGCTAATACACACTCACTCCTCCTTACTCCTCTGTGCCTGCAGGAGAACGTGCACCTCCTGAATTACAGTAAAACCACTAAGTAACTTCTCCTTAGACCTTTTTGCTTGCAGGAGAACATACACCTCCTGTTTTACAGTAACACCATTCAATCACTCCTGCTTACTCCTCTGTGCCTGCAGGAGAACGTACGCCTCCTGAATTACAGTAAAACCACTAAGTAACTTCTCCTCAGACCTTTTTGCTTGCAGGAGAACATACACCTCCTGTTTTACAGTAACACCATTCAGTCACTCCTGCCTACTCCTCTGTGCTTGCAGGAGAACGTACGCCTCCTGTTTTAAAGTAAATGTGTTTCCTGTTCCGTGTGACTCAGGCGGCCGGCTCTTCCCTGGCGTTATTCATGACTAAGCTGGAGGATGAGAGAGGGAGGCCTCGGCGACGACGCTTGCTGAAAGAGGACCAAAACACAGTTCTCAAATCAGTCAGTCCAGCCTATGTGTAGGAGGAAGCCTCTAATGAAAGTCAGAATGAACGCTGACCGTTCTCTGATAGAATTATTCCGAGGCTTCATGTTTGCTTATGCCTGTCACTCACTCTTTCTTCTCAGTCATTAGGAAACAGTACACATCCGTGCCTTTGGCGGGACCACAGTCAGTCAAAGACCTGCTCATCCTAAAGAGAATTACTTTATCTGTCTCTCTGTCCCTCATGCTCTCTCTCTCTCTCTCTCTCTGTTTCTCTCTCCATGTTTTCCTCTCTATATATCTGCCTAGTTCCCTATCTGCAAATCTGTCTGTCTGTTCTTCCTTCTCTGGCTCTCTTGCTCTTGCTGTCTCTCTGTCTATCTGTCTCTCTCTTTCCACTCATTCTTGCCATCTGGCAAGAGAGGACGGCACTCGCAGTGACCGGAAGAGCAGAGCAGCGCGAGATCACGCGTCTCCGTTTTGGCAGCCGGATGAGACGGCGAGGACGGCATCGCCGTGGGTCTTCAGAGGCGCCCGTCAGACTTGGGCCGAGGTAACGGCAGGTAACGTCTCTCAGGATGAGAACGAAACCCGCAAACTCCGGGCAAAGGGCCATTAAGACTCTATAAACCCAGAGTGTGAAAGAGGCGCCGGCTGTGCATCACATCAGGAAGCTCTCCCCATTACAGAAAACGGCATGAAAAATACATCCAAAGCAAAGGCACTCGGAGCCTCCGCTCTCGGAGGTCAGAAAAACATTCAGTGTTGTCTGCTCTACGGAAGCCTATCCTACAAAATGAGGAGTAAAATGCCTGCAGACTTTTCCTGACTTCTGTCCCCTGCTGTGGAACTTGGAGTTCTTGTTTTTGTTTTGTTTTGTTTTTGTTTTTTTTTGAAGAAAGTGAGGCCTACTAGCTGGCTCACTTCACATTGAAGAATGCAAAGTTAAAGGACGCCACCCCCCCCACCCCCTCAAGAAAAATCGTGCTAATAATCTGCCCTGGGACAAATAAAGGAAAAAAAAAACAAAACCAAAAAAAAAAACAGCTTCAAACACAAACTCACTTTTGATGAAGTTGTTCTGAAGTGTGGAGAAACATGAGAGATGTGATGTGTGATCAGTATCGTCGCCCGTGGAAACGCGTCGAACTGAAGACGATTCGATTTGAGCTCATGCTTCGCCACGTTTACAGTAACAGAAATAAATCTGTTGCCATGAGAATTAAAAAAAAAAAAAAAGAAAGAAAGAAAGGGAAAAAAAAGGCACAGGTGTGTCGCTTTAAGCTATTAAATAAGTGGGAATCATCACAGGTCAGTGGAGTAACGAGGTAATCTGGGCTTTGTTATCCACAGTCATCCATGTGAGAATTATCTCCAAACTGGTGTCTTGGTTTCATATGTCACATTTCCCTTGTCCAGTGGGAAACTGTTCCGATTGCAGTGTTGAATTGCGGGTACGATGTCGAATTGCATGCGTAATATCGTATTATGGGCCCCGTACCAAACAGTTTGGTACAAACACATGTACCCTTAACGCCTATGAGCGAAAAAAAAGGAAGTGTATCCTTGTGGCCTTGAAAAAGTGTGTGGGTGTCCAGTGAATTGTGACTAAGGAGTGATATTTTCACATGGCTGGTTTTTTCTTCTTCACGCCTGCGCTCCTCTTCTCGACGTGAACGTACAGTCAGGTTCCCCGAGACATGTTTCCGCCGTCACGATACGTCTGGACCACGAGATGCTTGAGGGAAACGCGATTAAATATGCACAGCTTCTGACGACGGCCAAGGAGGATCTCTGACGACATCTGTCAGCGCGTGTCATGTTGGCTGTCAGGAGCGGGGACACTGCCGCTGTTACCGCACTTGTCTGGAGATGCATTATTCAAGGAAATCTTCACATCAAAATCCCCCTCCCTCCCCCCTCCCCCTCCCTCGTTTAGTGTCAGAGAAGAGTTAAAATAATCACAAATGTGAAGAAACAATGCACAAACAGTCAACCATCACGGCTTTAGAAACCTATCCTCATTCAGAGCGTTCGGTTAAAAGTTTCCAGGAATGATGGGCTCTCCTGAGCTGACTTCTTCAGTCGTGATCACTTGGACTTTAAAAGTTCTCTGACCTCTACAGAACTGGGAGGCAAAGAGGAAGAAGAAGAAAAAAAAAATGCTAGGAAGTGGACAATCAGTGGGGAGGAGAGGAACTGGGCTGTGATTTTTCCCCGAACCTGAAGGATGGAAGTTTCTGGGCTCAGGTCTTTGGCGTGACACATTGAGAAGATCCAGTGCCGAGAGCAGAACTCACGGTGGGGGTGTGGGCAAAACCAGTGGGGGGGTTGCTCGTGCCCGTGAAAGAAAGGATTGTAAATATAGAGATGAAGGAAGGACTTTGCTACAGGGAAAGGTAAGTCTATTTAAAGCAAGTCTGTCTGGGGAAAAGTAAAGGAAAGCAAGATGAAAAAAAAAAAGAAAGAAAGGAAGAGAAAAGAAAAAAAAGATCGCTTAAGGGAAACATTTCACCAAACAGGCTCAGGGAGAAAAAAAAAAAAAAAGAAGCAAAAAGAACAAACAAACAAGGCAAACGAGGAAACGGAGCGAGAAGGAGAGACTCCGAGGCCTGTAGGCTTCATTAACACACACACAGTCCGGTGAAGGGCACGTCTGCAAACCGTGAGAATCACACATCCACAGACACCTGAGCGACAGCGGAGAGACCACACCTGTCACACAAACCCAGAGCCGTGTTTCCACCGACCTCATTAACACCAAAAACCCGCCACACACAACACGACACGACACAACACGACACGACACGACACGACACGACACAACACGACACTGTTCTCTTCTAAAAAAACCCCGATACCGACGACAAAGAAGGGAGAAGAAAGTAAACATAGAAGCTGCAGTTATTGGAAAATGAGACTTTGCTTAACCTCCATAACCATAAAATCACAATCGGCTACGGTCCCTCGTTTCACGTACGGACGTTTGTAAACCATTATGGCTTTGGACCAAGTGTGAATGACACAGATTCAGTGTGAGGACAGGGTGAGAGAATCACGTTGGCTCGGTAACGACAGTTAGGCACATAGTGGATTCTGTCGGGTCGATCAGAAAAAAAACTCAACCGATGAAGTAGACACTGAGAGGAAAGCATTGAAGGCCCAAAAAACCTAACACTCAAATATCAGCATTTAAACTGACAAGAGAGAACTGGGTGTCACTGCTTTACCTCTGTTCTGTTTGAGTGGAGGAGACAATTTTCACCCCAGAGGAAACAAACAAAAACAAAAAGAGCTGATACAGTCCAACTGATTATTTTATTTGTTTGTTTGTTTGTTTGTTTGTTTAATTACATACTTACTCGCTCACTGATTTACTTGTTTGGGGCAACAGAATTGAGGAAGAAAAATTTTTAGCTTTCTCTAAATCCTTTTCTTTTCTTTTCTTTTTTTTCTACAGTAGAAATAACATGTCACATTTGATAACTAAATTCCCTGGTTCCCAAAGCTCTCAGAAGCCATATGACAGATTTCTCTCTCTCTCCCTCTCTCTCTCTTTCTCTCTCTCACTCTCTTTCAGTCTGTCTCCTGTGGGTGCAATGTCTTGTATTTCGTACATGACAAAATATTATCCAAATGCCCATATCTGCATCTGATAACCCTGTGGTTTCTGTGATATCTCCTCCCTTACCCCCCCCCCCCCCCCCTTGCGTCCCTTCCCCCCAGTTCAATTTCCGTACAGGAAGAATTCACTGTGTGGAGTTGATGGAGTCCATGGTAACCCAGATAGCTTAGTTCAAACAGACTGTGAAAAAAAACAAAAAACATAGTCCTCATAGACCTCTCTGTCCGTCTCAGGGAAAAGAAGAGCTGATGAAATTCACATGCAGAAGCTTATTTGTGGATTAAAAGATTACTTGAGCAAAGTAAGAATGTATGTGAGACACACTATGACATATTACCGGGTAATGAAATACGTCCTTATGCTACAGATAATACATCCAATGAGTTTAATGACTGCCCACACACAAAACAATGGAAGAGGTGGCTGCAAAAGGGAACCCATCTTTCTCTCTCTCTCTCTCTCTCTCTCTCTCTCTCTCTCTCTCTCAAACACCCTCCCACACACATGTGTGTGCACACACACACACACACACACACACACGCGCGTGCGCGCACACACACACACACACGCGCGTGCGCGCACACACACACACACACACGCACACACACACACACACGCACACACACACACACACGCACACACACACACACGCGCACACACACACGCACACACGCACACACACACACACACACGCCCGCGCACACACACACACACACACACACACACGCGCGCGCTCAGTGCATATGCTTAAAAGCATGCCACTTACGTCTGTTTTTCTCCCTCTCGTCTTTTCAGGTGAATGTTCCAGGACTAAAATTGTGGGTAAAACTGACAGTGTATTACTAGGTACAGGCCTCTTACTGTAAATGTATGGTGCCCTCACCGTGAGCAGCGATTACCGGAAACCTATAGTACCCGCAGAGTACAGCACCCACCTGCAATGCCAATAACTACGGTCAATTACAGACAGCAGGGCCACTGACCAGTCACGCTAAGCACTGCTCTTCTCAGGGGTTTGCCAGTACTGTAGCTATTCACTTAGTTCTCAGCCCGAGTATAATTCGACAGAGAAATACACACGTTCGTGTTTCCTGATGCCTTCAGTCTGTAATTACTAGTTATCTGTAACAGCACCAACACTTTTTCTAGAGAAAGAAGGCATTACATAACAATCGCATGTGCCACCTGTACCCCACCACTAAAACAAACAAACAAAGAAACAAAAACCAACAACAATAAAACAATGTATACATATTATAAACATACCAACCAAATTTATTTGAATTTGATAGCATTTCATTTTTGAGTTTATTGGTTGCTTTGGTGGCATTGCGTGAAATCTGACATCTGATTGGCTGGATCTTCCTACTGCATTGCTTTGATTAACCAATGGGATGCTTATGTTCACCTGCTTCTGACACTGGACGTATGGCAGTTGGCTGGCAACCATGAGAGAGTTGCCTAATGTAGAGATTGCTTCACACAATGTGTTTCATTAAAATATGACAGCACAATTATTTTAGAGCACGGGCAGTATTGTAGAATGTTTAAATAGTGTTTGAAAAATATTACACATTGGAGTTTTCTGAATTCTGAAGTCTGTCCATAGAGAGGTATGTGTTTGTGTGTGTTTGTGTGTGTATGTGTGCGCGCGTGTGTGTGTGTGTTCAAATTCAAATGAAAAATACGTTTATTTTAAGGCTTTCTGCTTATCAGCTTAAGTAATATGTAGAGAGAAGCCGTGTTGCTTAATTACAGCCGTTTTTAACATGGGTTCAGAGTAAATCTACAGTAGCCTACATATTCACCCTATGCTTCGCCTCTCAAACGTGGACCCTGGACTCGTGTGACGAAATCACGGGAAAAAGAAGTGCTTTACCGAACCTCTCAGAGTTCTCCCAGAACGCACAGGCCTTCACAGCTCAGTGCTGTAAAGTGCCCTGCATGTGAAAAGTTCAGGCTCTTCTTCTGCAAAGCCACCAGTGTGTTTCCCTGCATCTTCTCACTCGGTCTGATAGGTCACTTAACTCCGTCAATCAGTTAGCCTGTGCCATTAAGAGAACAATTCTGACTCAAATATCGTCAAGGGAACAGTGCGTCTTTCTCTCTCTCTCTCTTTCTTTCTTTCTTTCTTTCTTTCCACAGCTTCCTAACCTGTCCCTGAAACCCTCTCTTCATAACGCACACCTGCGGAACAGGGCTCAGAAAACAGAACACGCGTCGTGACAGAGAGAAAGGACATGGCACGGAACACGGTCAGGGGACAGCGTGTTTCAGGGACAGAACAACAGAAAGTCAAAGCAATGTATCACTAAGAATGTAATAAACAAACAAACAAACAAACAAACAAATAACTGGGTGCATTATGCTTTCACGACACGTATGTATATTGTTCCATACAGAAATTCAAGGCAGATAATGAAGACTGAGAATGTGATGGCACCATATGACTAGAGTCAGTGTTAGAGCCCATTGTTTTGACTGTTCTGTACACTGGCTCTGATAAAAACCCATTAGTGCAACACTCAGAGCAGTCAAACAGCGCAGCGAAACGCCTAAATCATCTCAATTAAACATACACGCTGTTTATCCAACAGCAGTGATCTTTTCATCTGTAATAAAACAGCTTTTTTTATACCGTTTTAATATTTCCATCAAGCAAATGTCTTTGTATTTTGCTGCTGAAAGAGATGAAATGTCCTGTACATTGCGTAGTGTTATAAATGTGAAGCCCCACAGAAGCAGTGACGTTAAGCTGTGAATGTTGTGCCCCGTGGACACATTATCTGATCCAGGACTCTGTGAAACTGCTCTGATATCTCCTTGGCAACATTTAAAAAAAAAAAAAAAATTCAACTTTTTGTAGCTACTGCTTAGTTTCCTGGGCGTTTCAAAAGGAGGAGGAGAAAAAAAAATCTGAATGTCAGACATTATCACAAAAAATAAATGAGTGATCTGAGATTAACCATGAAATTGTATTATGCGAAAACTATTCAGGATATCTCTGGAAGATGGGGGGGGCTAAGGGAGGTTGGGAATGTTGGGCGGGGGGGGGGGGGGTTGTATCCAGAACAAAAGAATCTGTTCTGTAGGGAAGAACTGACTTAAGTTCCTCACAGTAGTTCTTTATCGCCGGGAAAGGTCATGTAATCGGATTCGTCAATACAAAAAGGGGACTAATCAGAGGTTTTCATTGAGCAATGCCTTCACGTTCTCCCTAAGAAGAGACAGACATCAGAAGACAGGGGAGAGACCTAGAGATATAGGAGTATAGAGCTCATGAAACGCAGTTGTTGGCTGCCGATGTAAAGCGCTTGTTTAAAAGAAGTTCCAAACACGGAGCGCCCCGGCTGTTTATCAGGGAGAGATTGGTTTAAAGGGACTGACTGTAAAGCCTAGAAGTGGAGAGAGCAATGCCTTTGTGTCTGATAAAAGTGCTTCCATTCTCTCATTGATTGTCCTGATATTTTCCAGGGCACAATTTCATTTCCAGAAAAGAAGTATTTTAATGACATTTCTTATCAGTGATTCAGGGGTGTGTGTGTGTGTGTGTGTGTGTGCGCGTGCACGCGTACGTGCGTGCGTGTGCGTTTGTGGGGTGAGGTGGGGGGTCTGACGGCCCAGGGTTAGCGTGGCCTTTTTTCTCAGACAGGGTCACCCGTGGAGATGAAGTTTTATCTACAGTTTGTCTGTTGGAATTTTCCTTTGCAGTTTGTTTAGCAGGGGAGCAAACCATCACAGGAGCTTTTTTTTTTTTTCCCCTCTCCTCTGAGCTGCCTTCTGAGGCTCTCCGTGCGTCGATGCCTATGTCAGCCCGTCTCAGAAGTGGAGTTTGCTCCTGGCTGACTGCTGTGCCTCTCCCCTGAGCTGTTTTCAGAAGCTCAGTGACTCCAGTCAGGGGGGGGAGACCGTCGCCTGTCAGTCCGCAAAGGCCTGGATGTGTCCGACGGACAGGAGTCATCTCCGTTCGACGGCAAGCGGTTCTTTCCCTCTGGTCGAGGTGCCGGGAAAGCAGGCCTCGCCGGCTGCTCTCAGAAAGCCAAGTCACGACGCTGGACATTTATCAGCGAAGATAAATATTTCATGTTTCAGTCTGAGCAGCAGCCTTTCAGGAATAGTCTGAGACTCCGCGACTGGGTCTCAAACCGATAAGCGCCAGTGCCGCGGTAGAGTTTTAATCTCAGTGGATGGCACGCCAGCCGTGGCATCGAACCGTCTCTCACAGAACACAAGTCCAGTATCGAGAGCTCTTTTTTGTTTCCCGTAGCGATATGCCTGCGTTCTGTTTGTCGTCACTGACGTTGCGTGTGGGTTTTTATACGGTATATGAAAAGGTTGAGTCACCCTAACACAACGCATTGGCATGAGCCAGCGCAGGTGATGGAGAGCATTTCACAGCCAGAGGGAGAGAGAAAGGGACCCGTGATGTGAGAGGATGGGGGACAGAAATGCCTCATTTAAGGTGAAGCAGATACATTATCTCTCCTGTCTCTGACCTACTTTATATAAAACCGTTTGATCAGCCTACCTAGCCCATAAGCAACTCTCCCTGTACCTGCCTCTTTTATATTCACCCCTCCCCCCCCCCCCCCCTCCCCAGAGACCTCTCATTCCTGTTCTATTCCAGTTCAAAAAGAATCTTTTTTATTTGTCTCGAATCCCGTTTTATCCCCGTCTAATTCCGCACGTAGAAACGATTACCATAGATGGAAAAGGAAAGTACCTGATGGCGTTCTCTCAGATGTTTAAACGTGTAATCTGAGGATTTTACTGTTGCTTTCTTTGTTACAGCATCGTATAAAAAGCCTTTAACAATGCACAACATGAGAGAGAGAGAGAGAGAGAGAGATAAAGCGAGAGACAGAGAGAGAGAGAAAGAGAGAGAGAGACTTAAAGGGAATGGTTTCTGAAGCACAGTATGCATTATGAATAAGCAACATCTCAGAGATATATACGTTATATAAGAGTCTATCTGTAAGACAGGACTGGTTATGAAAGCGTAGCACGCCGGGCTGATGAGGAAGCTTTGAAAGACACATCTGAAGCCGAGCTGCTCAGAGCCTTCAGTCTTCCACGTCACAAAAAAACATTCAGCGCTGTCCGCTTTATGGAAGTCTATCCTAACCAAAAACGAAGAGTACAATGCCTACAGACCGTTCCTGACTCTCTTTCCCTGTGAGAGGACTGTGGGTTTTAGGAAAACGTTAAAAAAAAAAAAAATTCTAAAGCATTCTAAACGTCAAAATTCTAAACCTGGGGATGTGTGTGGACTAGACAAGCTTAAATCAAACTGTTTTCGAAGCGGCATGGCCGTCAACAGAGGCTCCGACAATAGCCTTTTCATTGAAAAGTAATAGCTGCATTTTCTGTCATAACACAACGTTCGCTGTTATTATCTTCTCTATTTTTACGGCAGTGAATTCAACAGGATCTCCTGCTTTGCGCTTTGTCAGTCTGGTTTCAGAGCTATGACAATGGCTTTAAAATACCATTACCTCCAAAACATCTTTACAGCATAAACGCTGACAACGGATTCACACGATGTCATTTTGTAACACTGTGAAATGTTTTTTTTTTTTTAATGTCCCAGACAGACACTGACTGCAGCCTGGTAACTCTCATTTGGAAAAGGTCAACAAGTCTCTTATCAAAGGTTGAAAGGTTAGAGCAGGTCACCAAAGGCCCAGAGAGGAGTGTCACACTCCTCCCTGAGCCCTTGGTGTCCTGCTCTGACCTTTTGACCTTTGATAAGAGACTTGTGCGGCCTTATTGTGTAGTCATTCAACTCTCTCTCTCTCTCTCTCTCTCTCGCTCTCTCTTTCTCGGCTTTTGGATTGGCATGCTGTGCACGCGCACGGCAGCAGACTGCGGCGTTTACTGCCATTGACCGGGCAGTGTCGTTTGATCAGCGGTTAATGACACTTAGCGAAATCGCTTCAAGACAAACCCGGGCTGTTTAGAGCTGAACAGATGTTTCGTCAGAGCCATCCCGTGGTTTTAATTAGACATTGATACTACGTATATTAGAACTGAGTAGCGTCCGCATCCGCATGTAAATACATAAATAAATAAAATAGTCGCGATACACACACGGAAGAGGATCCCCGAGAGCGAGTTGGTGGGAGGGTCGGAATTAGGTGATGATCACCATTCCGGGTCCCTGGGGAAACCGGGAGGCGTCGGTACCCTTACACAGGAGAAACATTCGCCTGCCCCTCGCTGTTAGACACTTGGAATGATTCACGATGCGCAGTTTTATGACCGCTAACATCTGGAGCTGCGGCAGAGGCGTGTGACGGAGACTGTGACGGCTCTCTGTCCCTCTCCAGCATTATCATTATTACGTCCCTGAACACAGCTGAGAAATCTCTGCTCCGACATATGTTCCAATTGATTTATTCACACATAAAGTGCTTAGAGAAACAGGTTGGGTATTCAAACCTACTGTTGCCTAGCTTCACGCTGAGTCGTTGTTACTATTAGGTAAATGCGACCCGTTTTAAAACCATCGCATTTATGATACAGCCCCAGCAACTTTCAAAAGGTATTTGGATGTTGTC
>NC_044497.1:55870825-55873325 GCF_902362185.1 Chanos chanos
ATAGACAGTTGCACTCTCCTGTTTACAGATCTCTTTAGTGTCTTGAAGTTCACTGCTGCAGTAGCTTGTTCCCAAAGGCCTCTTCAGTGGATCTGTCCCTCTTTCCCAGCCTGGCTGAGGGCTGAGGGCTGAGGGCTGAGGGCTGAGGGAAGCTGTCTTCATGTACACCGCTCAGGACACAGTCCTCACACACACCGGCCTCTGTCCCCCACTCACACAGCCTCTAACAGTCTCTCTCCACTCAGCTGTCTCCTTCAACACACGCTGACTTGCCTGTCTTTCCCCTCTTTCTCTTATTCTCTCGTTAATAAAAAGTTGTCAATGAAAGTTTCCCTCTCCTGGCATCCGTCCGTGGGCAGCATTGCCAGTGGCCAGCAGATAAAAAGCAAACATACCCACAGACGCACACACATACTCGCACCTACTTACACACACACACAGACACACACACAAACACACACATACACACATGTGTGTGCGTGCAAGCATGTGTGTTCTATTCATGAAATGTTCAAAACATTTACCATTCAGCATACCTAAAACAACAGCCCTGACACACAATTCCTGCCATCAACATCATCTCTCTCTCTCTCTCTCTCTCTCTCTCTCTCTCTCTCAATCTCAGCGTATACGCACACACACACACACTCACACACACAACTGCCAGTAAGAAGGAAGTGCTGCTCTGTTGATATCAGAATTTGACAAACTGCGGCAGGCACTTGTAGAGCGTGAGCAGAGCTGGAGAGCCTAATGAATATGTCGAAATTCAATGAATTCTAATTTGCTTGTACATCAGGAAGAGCAAGAAAAAAAGAAGAAATTTATTAGAAGGAAAATTGAAAGGGGGGGGGGGGGGGTCGTCTGCACTTTCTGCTTGATTTCCTGTGTGCTCTTCAAACCGGGGGTGAGGGGGGGGGGGGGGCAATTAGCTTCATGGCACTGATGGTGAAGGAGAGGTATGAAAAAGCCAAGAGCCTCATTCTTTCAGGAATCGGGTCTCCAAAGCGACAAAAATTTTGTATGAAAAGTCCTCCAAAAGCTTCAGACACAATTACGGAGACGGGCAAGAACAATACCTGAGAGGAGACGCTTTCTCATCTGTCCTGCGGCTCTCGTTTTATAGGCCAAGTATTGATTAGCTCAAGAGGATAAAAATGAACAAGACGCCCAAAGAGCCGGGTTTATCAAAATCCATATTCAGGCCAAAAAAAAAAACCCACATCTGTTGGAAATGCACACCTCCAAAAAGTCCTCCTCCCATCAGTCATGATGAGGTCGACGTGTGTGTGGGTCTGAGATGATGTCGTGTGATGTACAAACACAGCGTATTTGCTTTCGTGAACCAATGAAATCATCACATTTTTCTGGCAGACTGTTCCCAGGTCCAACCCTGTCTGCCTTTTTTTTTTTTTTTTTCTCCTAAGAGACGTGAGTGTTCGGAGAGCCAGTCGCTTGGCAGTTAATTAACAACGGGGCCAGACGTGTGACTCCTCACAACCAGTGAAGAATGAAACAGACCGAACGGATGTGTCAATTCTCCAACTGCAGCTCTCTTCAGGAACATACACACACACACACACACACACACACACACTTATATCTCTGTGAGAATACTCATTGACATAATGCATTCCCTAGCCCCTTACCCTAACCTCAACCATCACAACTAAATGCCTAACCCTAACCCTTACCCTGACCCTAACCTAAACCTAATTCTAACCTCAACCCTAAAACCAAGTCTTAACCCTCAAACAGCCCTTTGAAGAAGTGAGGACCAGCCAAAATGTCCCCACTTTCCCCAAAATGTCCTCGCTCAAACTCAAACTGGTCTCAAACACACACACACACACACACACACACACACACCAGTCCCCCATCACTTGTGGCCTCCCCCCCCCCCCCCCCCAGAGTTCTTGTTATGGCTTTCCATTCCTCAAGTACTGTATCACAGACAATATTACAAAACACAGCAGTTGTTTGTGGGTGGTTGATAGCGGATTGTTTTGTTTTCGTTTTTGTGTTCTGCTCTGTGTCACTTAGCACAGTTTACAGAGCGTGCAGCTTCACTCCCAAGTAAGGCTTCTGCTGTTTGGTTTTTCTGCCTTATAATTCACATTATAACTCCATTTATTTCTCCCATAATCCCTAACTGTCCTCATCATATATGTGATACTCTGTATGATGGAGAAGTGAGGCAGTCTTCTGCAGGCCCATGAGTTTGATCAAGGTTTAAAACTCTAGTCTTCAATGTGAACACGTGTAGAAAAATAGTCTCACGTTATGACAAAGAGTACTTCAAAAAAAGAGAAAAAAAGTGATTATATCAAAGGTCAACCTCCGTTTCAAAAACAAACAAAACCAAAAATCTTACTTCATTTGCTCCACACTCCAAAAATCAATGGTGAAAATCTTTCATTTTCTAACAAAACCTGATGATTGTAATCACATGCTCTACGATTTCAGACGGATTTGAATTACAGGATAGGATCAGCACGGG
>NC_044497.1:55878325-55880825 GCF_902362185.1 Chanos chanos
TTAGAAAAAGAACTGGAGAACGGTGAATCTCCATATCAGAGCCAATGCGTATTCAGTCCAGACTGCTGTTAAATTGGTATTTTGAAGTATTGGAATGACTAGATCTTGTTCCTATACTCTTCCATGCCTCCTTTATCTTGTGTCAATTCTCACAAAGCTGAATGTGTTGAAGGAACACCAAACAAACACCATACCAATGCTTTGCCGAGTCTTCATCAAAACTGACTGTTGTCCTGCTCATTACTGTAAAAGAACAAGGTCACATGGAAAGGGAGCAATGAAGAGAGTTGGGACCAGACCAAAAAGTTCAAAACCTGAGTGGTTTCCATGTTTAGTGCATATATATGTGTGTGTGTGTGTGTGTGTGTGTGTGTGTGTTATATGCTGAATGATATTGTATGTTTATTCTTTAGTCTTTGCATTCTTAGTCTATATCTGAAGATGTCCCACTTTCGGTGATGAAAAATAACCTGATGGTTAGAGAGCATGTGGCTCGTGATGTCTGTCTGCCAGTCTGCAGTTCCCGCTGATCTTTATATGTAAATCTATCATACAAGAGCCTTGCTGTGCATACGACACAGTGGAATCTATTATTGACAACCGCTGCATTTGACTCAAAGGAGGGAAAAAAAACCCTGTGCATTATGGGAACAGACAGAGAACATTATTGAATAGCTGGTTTTCTTTCTTTTCTGCACCGCTCACAGACTCCGTTCACCAGTGTAGTCCTCGTGCACCTCTGATGGTTCAGTAAATGAGCTCAAATGGCTTCTTTAGTGTTCCCCTGTAGCGTGGTCCGTTTTTAATGCCAGAGCTTTGTTTATGAATGCAAACAAATATTCCTGTTCCCCAAGGTCAGGATGATTCACCACTTCACACACTGTCAGATGCACACTCACTCACGCACACACACACACACATACACACGCGCGCGCACGTGCACGCATGCACACACACACACACACACACTCATGTACAAACACACATACACACACACACACACACGCATACACACTCTCGCGTACAAACACAAACACACACGCGCGCGCACACACACACTTGAGAACAGAGCTAAAGAGGTGATAAACCAAACTCAAAGTAGAATTCACAAGTTATTATCACAAGGATACATCCAAAATAGCAACAGTCAACAGAACAAAAACCAACACAGACCTACAACCTACCCATAACCAATGCAGCTACAACCAACACAGACCTACAACCTACCCATAACCAATACAGCTACAACCAACACAGACCTACAACCTACCCATAACCAATACAGCTACAACCAACACAGACCTACAACCTACCCATAACCAATGCAGCTACAACCAACACAGACCTACAACCTACCCATAACCAATATAGCTACAACCAACACAGACCTACAACCTACCCATAACCAATATAGCTACAACCAACACAGACCTACAACCTACCCATAAGCAATACAGCTACAACCAACACAGACCTACAACCTACCCATAACCAATATAGCTACAACCAACACAGACCTACAACCTACCCATAACCAATACAGCTACAACCAACACAGACCTACAACCTACCCATAACCAATACAGCTACAACCAACACAGACCTACAACCTACCCATAACCAATACAGCTACAACCAAAACAGACCTACAACCTACCCATAACCAATGCAGCTACAACCAACACAGACATACAACCTACACTCAAATTGGTTAATTATAAACAATTACAAACGTATATCTATTAACAAAAAATAAAACACACACAGTTACAACCAACAGATTCATGACCATCACAGCTGTTACAAACATAGATCTATAACCAAGACAGGCACAGCTAACACAGCTGTTATAAACATAGATCTATAACCAACACAGGCACAGCTAACACAGCTCTTATAAACATAGATCTATAACCAACACAGCACAGCTAACACAGCTCTTATAAACATACATCTATAACCAACACAGGCACAGCTAACACAGCTGTTATAAATATAGATCTATAACCAAGACAGGCACAGCTAACACAGCTCTTACAAACATAGATCTATAACCAACACAGGCACAGCTAACACAGCTCTTATAAACATACATCTATAACCAACACAGGCACAGCTAACACAGCTGTTATAAATATAGATCTATAACCAAGACAGGCACAGCTAACACAGCTCTTATAAACATAGATCTATAACCAACACAGGCACAGCTAACACAGCTCTTATAAACATAGATCTATAACCAAGACAGGCACAGCTAACACAGCTCTTATAAACATAGATCTATAACCAACACAGGCACAGCTAACACAGCTCTTATAAACATAGATCTATAACCAACACAGGCACAGCTAACACAGCTCTTATAAACATAGATCTATAACCAACACAGGCACAACTAACACAGCTGTTATAAACATAGATCTATAATCAACACAGGCACAACACAGCTCTTATAAACATAGATCTATAATCAACACAGGCACAACTAACACAGCTC
>NC_044497.1:55885825-55935825 GCF_902362185.1 Chanos chanos
CGGGACCAGATGACTCTGCTCTTAGGGTAATGTTACAGCAGCTCCACTCGCGTTTAATCCAATCTATCAAATATTCATGGTCCCGTACACCTTTACAGTCATTTGATTGCTATGAATTTCAGTTCGGCCTTCTGAAGTGAAGAAAGGCACGAGTCAGTCCTTAGCAGACCGGCAAAACAGCAGCAGCTGTAACAGGTTATCCTTTGACCAGGGAAAAGAAGAAGAAGAAGAAGAAGAAGAAGAAGAAGAAGAAGAAGAAGAAGAAGAAGAACTAGAAACGTAGCAGAGACTGCTCTCGCTTCGCTTTGCTTTGCTTCTTTTCTGAATCCATGTAACGAGGGACAAACAGAAAAAAAAAAAAAAGAAAGAAAAAAAAATCAAAAGCGAATAAATAAAGCCTTAGGCAGGAGCTAAAGCGGCAATCATATCCATTCTAACGGTCCATATGGCCCGGCTCGTGAACCATGCCAAGCCCCTGTGGGATCCAGCAGTCTCAACCGCTCCCTTCTCAGAACGGTCCTATCAAGACTCATCAACGATCATTCACCCCCAAGGTACCCAAACAACAACAGGGCAGTAGCCCAAGATTCGAACTGGGCCCGGAGGAGGGGGAGAGGAAGCTGTTTCTGTATCCCAGTTGGCTGAGTTTGGGTGGAAAGAGTCTCGTGTTTTCCACGATAAACGGTTGGAGCGAGGAGGCAGAGTGGGCTATGTCTTATCCAACACAATCCAAATATCAGAACCCTTAGATTAGGCCAGAATGCATCCCTTCCCTCCACACACACACACACACACACACACACACACACACACACACACACACACACCCACCCTCCAACGCCCAAGAGCAGTTTTGGCTCAAACTCTGACAGAATCCAGTTTGCTTCCCACTGCAACGGTGACAAACAAAGATCTCTCCTCTTTCCTTCTTTTTTTCTTCTTCTTCTTTTTTTTTTTTATTTGTCTTCTTCCCTCCCTGGCCGGGGCGGAGGAGACAGCCACAGACAGGCAGAGGAGCAGATGGGGACTGACAGGAGCTCCTAGGCAGAGAGCTAATTGAGGGAGACCGGGGAGGACTTTGACTGCGCTCACACGCCAACCATGATGGAGAAATCAATGAACTTTTCCGATGCACTACCTTCCTCCCTAATCATCAAGCCGCTCTCTAATTTCCCCTCTGGTGCCAGCAATTTAGAGAGTTGTAACCCCAAAGAGCCCCTAATTCGAAGAATCTTAGGCCTCTTATCTCTCTCTCTCTCTCCCTCTCTGTCTCTTTCTCTCTCTCTCCCTCTCGCTCTCTCTCTCTCTCACTGTTTCCCATTGTAACAAGCAAATCTGCCATAATGCAGAAAAAGGACTAAAGAAAAGGGAAAAGAGCACCCAAACAAAATCGTTCCCTGTGGCTGAGTGAAATCTGATCGTGGACAGCTGCCTACAGAACTACAGCTCCAAAAACCAAAAACAAAACAAAACAAAAAAAAACCACAGTTTTTCACCAGTAAACCAGGCTTCACTCCACCCCATCCAAAAAAAAAAAAAACCCCACAGAAACTCCTGGTTTCCAGGTGGGATGGTGACGAGACACTACCTTGATGAACTCAACCTGTAAATACTCCTGTAAAGTCTGATGAATGGTTCGTCTGTTGGCCTTATAAAAATGAGCCGCCCTGATTGAAGGCACGGGGGTCAAAAAAACGGAACGGCGATGCGTAACCGAGGAGAATTTCGTGATGTGTGAGCCAACGGCAGAGTAAAGACGGTGGATCATCCCGCAGATGGATGGAGACGGAGGAGCATGTGGCAGGGCTTCGGCTCCTCAGAGGGAGGGTGATAGGCAGAGATTGGAATGGCCAACAAACAGATTGGCTGACTGGAGTCTGCAGTCAGAGAGGGAGACAGGTCATCAAGCAAAAGGCCTGATTCATTTCTGTCTGGCTGCAGACTGGAAGCTGGCAGCCGCCGAGCCAGATTCGCCTTCATCCGAACTGAAACACGAAAAAACTCTGATGCATCATGAAGAGCGAGAGGAAAAAAGGGGTTTGCCCTTCGCATAATTTTATAATATCGGAATTGGAAGAGATTAGCTAATCTGTGAGATCTGGTGGGACCTGACATGTCTGGAGTAAAACTAGCATTTGTACGTCTTTGTTTGTTTATTTATTTATTTTTAATTTGACACATAAATTAAAGAAAAAAAGAGTAAACACAGATGTGCCGTGTTCTTCTGTTGGGTGTTGGATATTTATGGAAATGATAGCTGTTCTGATATGCAAAGCTTTAATCAAGCTGTGATCACATGACCCTTATGAAACATGCTCTTAACATCACCCCCCCCCCCCCATCTCACAGACAGATGAGTTTGAAAATCAATTTTTTTTTAAATGAGGATTTTTTTTTTTTTTTTAATCAATCTTTAGACCATCCATCTATGTCACAGATTAATCAGTCCTGCTCCAGGGCGTTAAGTCTTTGGATGTGCACCTGCGAAACCTTTTCCTTTCATCTCGCCTCCACGTAGGCGGACTAAAGAGGCCTCGCTCGAAGGAGCTGGCTGCCAGGGCTTCTCGAGGAGGTCCTCCGCCTGATTGTTTTGACTCTCGTTTTGGCGAAACAAATGCAGCACTCGAGGAAAGGGCCAAAACAGGTTCAGAATACGTTCCCTAAAAATTGTAATGTCAGACTCGCTGCTCATGCAATCAAGTGCTGCACCCTGATTACAGGCAAGTGAGACGCATGTGAAGCGATCTAATGAGAGCGTGACGTCGAAAGCTCTGATGAACCCCGTGGGTATTTTTGCACATTAGATGGTGCAAAGGTCAAACGCCTGGTTCCCAAGAATCCGCTCTCCAAATAAGCGATGTTAGGCCTTCTGTCACCATGTTAATAAAAGCAGTCCACCATAACTCAACAGAACCAAAATGTGTTTTCACTTTTTTTTTCCCCTTATTTTTCCATCAAGGCGGACGGATGAACGCTGTTTGTGGACGCGTTAGTAATAAAGCGTTAACCATCTTCGCGTTCGATTGCGAGGAAATTAGCGTGTTCTTCGAATATTCGCCCCTTCAAACAAAGAGCGAGCGGCAAGACGCATTTCTGAGCAACGGAAATGAACCTGCCGTACTAAAGAAAGAGAACGATCGGAGAAAACGGGACAAAAGCGACCGGGAAAAACACTCAAAGGACTTAGAAACTAAAAAAGCTCTGTGTTGTTACGCCGACAGCGAGTAGTTTTCTGTGACGATGTCATAATGCACAACAGCAAAGACGATGTGCATATTCAGAGAGTTCAAAGCTACAGTGACATACATGCAGCGGTGAGATTCATGATCTTAAAACACAGTAACATTTAGATATATGTAGATCGACAGATTTGTTACTCGTATGTGCACCAGACAGCAACGACACAAAGTTAGTTCACATTTCGATCATTTTTGACGAGGTAGGATTTTGGAATACGTCTTGGAATTTCACGACCTTGTTTGTCAGTAAATTATGAATGTAAAGCGTTTAAAAGACAGGAGATGCAGCCGTCTCTAACTCTTAAGTCTCGGAGCCATCTGCTTACCAATCAGAAAAGATACACAATAAACCTTTTGACAATAAAATACAGGCATCATCCCTTTTTTTAACCGCTATTCCAGAGACAGTCTGTCACCATCTCAGGGTCTGAACTCGAGTGCAAACAGAGGGCATCTTGCTCCGGCAGTGCCGTGGCCTGATGCCCCAGACAGGGGAGAATCATCAGCCAGTCAAACCTGGGATGGGCCAGAATTGGACGAGAGGAGCTCAGTTCTGAAAGAACAGAGGGGCCACAGGCGAAAGAGGCATTTAGTGGTTGGTTTGATTCAGAGGGCCCGGCTGGCACCGGCGGCTGGGAAGAGTGTTTACGACTCGCGAAACCCCCTTGATAGCGAGTATTAACTCTCAAAATAGGCCATCTGAAAAATGTCAAACCGAGACTGCCAGGAGAAAGAAAGAGAGAAAGAAAGAAAGAGAGAAAGAAAGAAAGAAAGAAAGAAAGAAAGAAAGAAAGAAAGAAAGAAAGAAAGAAAGAGAGAGAGGGGGGAGAATGTGGTGGGTGTGTGTGTGTGTGTGTGTGTGTGTGTGTGTGTGTGTGTGTATGGGGGGGGGGGGGGTGAACTTTGAACTAGGACTTCATAAATACATAAAATACAGACAAGCTGTGGATTGTCAATGAGAGTTTGAGATGACATAGATGGTCAGCAGTTCTCAGCAGAAACTGAGCACCAGCTGGTCTGTGAGGATGGCAAGGACTGTGTCTCTTGCAATACTGCTGGAGTTCAGCGTCCTCATCTCAATACATCTATTGTTCATGAGGAATGACTTGAAGATTTTTGCTACGCCGCTGTGCCAGCCAGAGTGCTCCGATGTCAGATAACACTGTCTTAAAGAGACATCAAAGTTAAATGTGACTAAATGAACATGCTTCTACAAATGACACAGATATTCCCTCTTTCCTGCAGAGGATGATGGTAAAACAACAAATATTACATCAAATATTACAAATATTACATCTTCCCTCCCTAACATTAAATTTGTCCCATTAATCTGAATAGGCACGGAACTGAAATTTAAGTGAATACATACACATACTGTAAGTACACCATATACAGCCTGTCAAACACTTTGTGTCTATTTTTAATGCTCTATGAATCACAGGTGTTCTTTTACCATGACCCTAACCCTAACTCTCAGCCTAACCACAGCCCTGAGCCTTAAATCCAACCCCAAGTCTAAGTGAAAAAACATGAACCTCCTGGGTCCTACATTCACTCTTTCCCATTCAGTCCAGATCAGTAAGCACGGGACTGGAACCCGAGGTGGACCGTCTGCGGTTCTGATTTATTGCTTGAAATGATCTTTCATGACAGAAGTCACATTATCCAAACAGTTCACACGTCTTCTGACAGAGGCACGACTAGCAATGACAGCTAACGTAAAACGTGATAAATTCAGACAAGTTCACCAAACTGATCCTCTGACGAAACTTTGTCCAGTGAAAAAAACGTGCTAAAACATCCATATCTGAAAACGCATGCTATAAAAAAAACAGTGCACTGTACAAGAAGCGCTCTTCATCTGATTAATAGTATGTTTTGTCATTTAACGAAACACGGCTCAATAAATTCTGAACTCAACCTTTAATATTTTAATGTTGTGCATCAAAACACAATGACTCAACAAATAATAGCTATCAAAATATCAAAGCGCACATTGATGCATCCTCATTTTCAGCTCAAGCACCGGACAGATGGATGGAGAAACAGAACGGAACAATTAGAACAGTTCCATACATAGCAGAGGCTGGGGGAGTAATTCATATCTGGGCTGAATGATTGACATGCCTTTCCTGTAGACTCCTCATTGTCTATAAACCTTTCAATAACAGGCATATCAACAGGCAGCTGCTGGTCCTCTATAAATGAATAAATACATAGAATTCAGTGGATGTAAAACGACATTTTCAACTGTATCCATTGAATATTGACTTTGGGTTAAAACTGATTTTAAACAATCTATATTTACAATCTGTGATATGGATTAAAGCTGATGATCACAGGTGATGATTGGTTTTTACACAAACGTCAAGGCAAAGACACATCACATGACTGCTGGAGAGGACTGAGCCATCCAAGAGTGATTGTTATCTAATGTGACTCAGCCATTTACTTTTGTTTGACATATTTACCATTGATCATGATGATTGACACAAAAAAATCAATGCGTGTTGCTTAAAGAATTGCGCATAGTGCTCTGAAATAGACAGAAGAAAGAAAGATGGAAAGATATAGTTTGGTGGACATGGAGCAGGCATTGCAAAAATATGTTTAGCATAGGGAACTGTGTGAAAACGGTTGAGTTGGAAGGTTGTTGGTTCAAATCCCAGGCAGGACACTCAGGGATGCTGACTAAGAACCTGCTGGTTTAAATGTCTCTTCTCTTCCTCAGTGCACTCACATTTTCCTCCCACAGAAGGAATTTCACGTTATACTGCTCCAGTGCTGAGACCTAGCTCCTGCCCCCTGACTCCAGCAAAGCGGCCTTCAAAAAGAATAACGATAATCCGTTGCTCCACAAAAAGAAAGCTTTAAAAAAAAAAAACGAGAAAAGAAAACTCAAAAACTGTACTGTATTTGTCTGAGGCCTCTGTGGCTTTTAGATGCTGCTAAATCTTGTTAAGCTAAAATCAATGAAAGAATTGAGGGGAAGAAAGAAAGAAAGAAAGAGAGAAAGAAACCGATAGGCCTGAGTGACTTTTGTGTTTGTTTGTTTGTTTGTTTGTTTGTTTTATAGCCACTAGAGCGGTCGACCTGCATTATAAATGAGCTTTATTCCAGTGACTCTCAGCTCCAGTCCTGAAGGCCCCCTGTCCTGGACGTCTCTGTTTCAACTCAGGACTGACACATCTGATTCCACTGATCAATCAATCATCAAGCCCCTTGATTAGCTCAATAAACTGTCATAATAAAGAGTTAAAACAAAGAAGTGCGGGACAGGGGGCCCTCAGGACTGGAGTTGAGAATCACTGCTTTATACGATATCTGTACAATAGTATCAAGGCTCAATAGCTGCTGTGTGATATTCTGCTATTTCTCTTCCACACTCCTGCATTTGAAACAACACGTGAGTGTCTGTGGAATGAACCTGTTTACTTTGCTGTTCTCTGTTCTGTTCTGACACAGGGAGAATATTACCTCCCACATGTTGTCTTAGGGGCAGGATCACACCTTTGGGTGCACCAGTGGATTCCATCAGCCTTCTAACACCAGGCGGACAGCGCTCAGAGGGTCAGGCACGCCGGGGTGAGAGACAGGCTGGTGAAGACACCTAAATGCCACGTGTGAATTTATGACCGCCGGTCGGGACTTGATACCCGTGTCCGACCCTCCGCGAACATCCGTCTTTCACCTTCAGCCCTCTGACAGCGAGATTTTCATGACTAAGACTAAAAAAATAGAAAAACGGCCAAATGGCCCTGTGTGGTAAAAATATCTGCAGGGCCCATGATGGGCTGTTTTTGATGAAACTGGTATCATCGGAGGACGCCGTCCTCTTTGTTAAAGGCACCTTGGTTCTTTTTTAATCACTCTTAATCACTTTTAATCACTCTTCTACAAATGCTAGACCCCTTTTGTTCAGTGTGCATACTTTTTTTTCCCTCGACTTTTTTAATACTCCTCTTTCTCAAATTCTGGGTTTTATGACTGGGTTGATAGTGGAGCAATATGTGCACACTGAAAAATAAACTCAGGCCCAGGTGCTAGATTAAAGCCTTACTGTAAAATGACAAGTGATATCCACACACTGATGGCCCCTATTACAATTTACTAACAAACAAACCAGGACAATATTTTCATCCAGCTGGTTCCTGATGAAGACCCAGTAGGGCTGAGACCTTGTCCTGATTCAGGACTCAGCACGAATGTTATGATCCTGAGCTTCCCTCAGCGAGCAGATTCTCTGTTCTCTTTCTGTCTTTCTTTCTTTCTTTCTTTTGTCCTAACAATTTCCCAATAGTCTCCTCTGTACTTTAATCTTCAACATCACACAGTTCTTCTTATGAAACATGGAGGGTAATCAAAGAAATACAGCCCATTCATCACTGATGACACGTTCTGGCGTCTTACATTAACGCGGCTAACGCCGCAACTCCTCTGTCCTGAATGGAAAATTAAACACATCAGCTCAACAGTCAGTCCCTCTCTGACTAACAGGTCATTCATACATATCTGTGCGTCTGATAGCATCTCAGAGTGACTGCTCGTCCCTCACTTCATCACCTCCGTCTTTCTTCATTCAAAAGTGTGTGTCCTCCTCCCCAGTGGGAAAGGAGAGGTGGAGGAAAAGAGGAGAATAACAGGGGCGAACAGAAAAAGAGAGAGAGGTGGGGTAAACGGCCAGGGTCAACATGGCGGGGAGAGATGGAGGGAAGAGAGGATGACCTTGATACATAAATAGAGATTCTTAGAAGAAGAAGAAGAAGAAGAAGAAGAAAAGAAAAAAGAACAAAAGTCTCCTCTAAGATATTTATCATGCCGTGGGCCATTTGGCAGTGAGGTAGATGGGTTCTGCTTGATTTCATTATCATCATCCAAAACAAGTTATTCTTTGCATGCTTCTTTTCCCCACTCAGTGGAGGGGAGGCAGAGAGAGGGAGAGAGAGAGAGCTGTCTTTAAGACGTATATGCAAAATTAATTACAGCTGCTCAATAGCTATGTTCACGAACCCTGATGAAGAAATCATATTTCCATTTTAAAACATCATTTAGAGTCTCGTCTATTCATTTATGCCAGAGTGCAAATCCTGCTCAAGAATGTATAAATTTCTCATGGAGTTTAAAGGAACACTTCTGAGTGTTAAACAGTGACTGCTAAACCAAGGGTTACACCAATGAGTGTTAAATGTGATTGTTAAATCAAGGGTTACACTGGTGAGTGTTAAACGGTGACTGTTAAGCCAAGGGTTACACTGATGAGTGTTGAATTGCTGACAAACTGATAAAACCAAACACATAGCCAGGAGCATGTGAAGAACATACAGCTCCTCAGATGTTTGGGAAGGAAATAAAGTAATATTTGCACAGCGAAATGCACGTCTTTCTTATCAAAATCACTGTACAACGGAGACAATGTCTCTCTCATACCCCTTTGACTCTCTCACAAGTGATTTGATCCAGGCAAACACGCATGCAGTGGTGAACATCACACACTCCATAAAAGCAGGGGCCACTGCTACAATTTACAATTTACAGTTTAGTTATTTGGCAGACGCTTTTTACCAAAGCGACTTACAATCAGTGCATCAGTCGGATTTCTAATACCTTGTGAGAAGAGATCACAATAAGACTGAGCGTCAAATTGCCCCTTCACATTGCGCCCCTTTGCACTGCTAGTGTGCTAGCTAGTTGGAAAACATGATAAACAGAACAGACTAAGTTACAAACAACAGGCCTTAGAAAGTTAATATGCTGTAATACGAAAATTAATGTGGGAATTTACACCTGGAATCGTATAAGCATAATCACATTTAACGCAACATTTGGGCCCAATGAAAAGGTCCAGTGCATGACACCCCTGGAGACAATCTATCACCAAAAAAAACCCAAGATGTGCTTGTTTGTTTATGAGTTTGACATTTAAACCGTATTAAAGTCAATCATCTAAAGTGCATACCAGACCTGGGTCAAAAGAATATTTGAGTATTGACACGGGGACCTGTCTCATTTCTCTTATCTGTTCCCCTTCCATCTGACGTTCCTCTCTTAATTTACAGGAACAAAGGCAGTTTTGATGAAGACTGTGAGACGTTTGTGTGATGTTTGGTATTTGATTCACCACAGTAAGTCCTGTTAGAATTTTAGTAGCTTTAGTACAGAAGGACACAAGGTAACGCGGCATTTTAACAGCATTGGGACGCGGCCCGGCTATTCTGACGCTTCACACACTCATCTGGAGCAGCTGTGCTGGATTCCCGACACAGACGTGTGACTAGAGAAGTAAAGAAATGAGAGACGTCTGATTAGGGGTCAGTAGGTCTGTGGTGGGAAACACAGCTCACGGGCTGAGGACAAAAGCAGCGAGGCTGAGAGTCGTGTAGCGTGTCCCTACTTGTCATGTGGTGAATTAGGTGAGAGCCCTGTGTGTACCTGTTGGGTGACTTGTCTACTAAAGGTGTGACATGACCCTAATGGCTAGGAGCACACAGGACACCTGCGATACAGGCTCGTTAGAGCCAAAGTCTGAGAACGGCGACCGGGTCGGCGTCCTGTCTTCCCAGAAAAATAAAGGGTCAAAATAACATCCACTCAGACTCTGCAGTCTGCACAGCTGTGTTTTGTCTTATTTATTTATTTATTTATTTATTTATTTATTTATTTATCCATCCCCTACTGTTGAGCACACATGGTGAAGGCTCACACACCTACGCTGTCCCCTTTGCCGCTCAACCTGGCGAAGAGAGCGTGTTTATCACATCACAACATATTGCCAGTGTTCACACAGGAGAGAGAGAGAAGGGGGGAGAGAGAGAGAGGGGGGGGGGGAGAGAGAGAGAGAGAGAGAGAGAGGGAGACAGAGATGGTGAGAAAATGCATTGAAAAGCACATAATACAAGGGACAGAGGCTAATTAACTGAGACTGGGTTAATTAAGCTTTCAGCATGTCTGCCTCTCACTCCCTCTGTGTTTTCTGATTGAACCGCCCTCAGCTTGCTCTCGCTCCCACTGAACACACATGACCATGACTGAACACCATGCACTCTCTGAGCCTACACACCATAATCACTGAACATGCCACAGAGTCAACAAAACAACAACAACAACAACAACAACACCAACAACGACAAAAAACACTGTCCCACAAATAATGTCACAGGCTGTGCAACAGTCAATAGTCAATATACTCTTTCTCTCTCTCGGTATATATTTAAGTGCTTCGAACGATGATTGTGTGCATAGTTAGAAAGAGTGCTTCTGTAAATGAATTGTCACAGGCTGTTGAAATCAACAGAATGTTCTGGAACAGTGTGCTGAGTGCAGGGAATCAAAGGTCAAGCCCAAATAAGCAATTGAATTGGCATCGCACTTGGTCACATCCACATACAATATTTAATCTGCCAAGGACACTTGTCTACGCTTTTGTTTTTTCTTTCTCAAACCACAACTTGAAAGATCTTCAAGAGACAATCACAGCATTTTTTTTTTTTTTTTGGGACAAAAACCAGCTTGGCTGCAGCCTGAAAGCAATTTAATTAACAAACTTTTTTTTTTTCTTTTCCTTTCAGAGTCATCATGTGAGAAACACTATTCAAGAATGAACAAGCACTCACTCATCTATCCACAGTCTGAAAAAAAACCTCCCAAAAACACACTCCGCACTCCACTCAATGACCTGGGCTTGCGTCAGCCAATAAGAGAGAAAGAGAGAGAGAGAGAGAGAAAGAGAGAGAGAAAGAGAGAGAGAGAGAGAGAGAGAGAGAGAGAGAGCATACTCCGCCAATGAGGACACTCATTGGATTTATTCTTCCTCCCTGTTCTGTAGAGTAAACATCAGGCAGACCCTCCAGCTCTGTCTCCAGCAAAGATGCTTGGCCCTGCATGGCAAAGAGGTATGGGGCTGAATATTTATCAAGACTCTGGACTTTGCCAAGCTGCAGAAAAGAGGGAGGGGAGGAAGAAGAAGAAGAAGAAGAAGAAGAGGAAAAAGAAGAAGAAGAAGAAGAAGAAGAAGGAGAAGAAGAAGAAGAAGAGGAAAAACCAGAGGAGAGAAAGTAAAGCCGGCCTGCCTGAGCCCTGACGCTGACTGACACTGAGGCTTGCGGGTTGTAATTCATTCTGAGGTGGAGGGAGAGGGAGGAGGCTAGAGGAATGCCCTTGCACCCACACTTCTCCCAGGCTCAAGTTTATGATAATCCTAATAAATTATGATGCTCCAAACAGACTTTAAAATTCCGTGATTGGCACTAAATCAAATGGGCTGTGGCTCTCAGGTCAGTGCAGTGGAGGGTTGGGGGAAGGGTTGGGGAGTTGGGTTGGGGGGGGGGGGGGGTGTTTTGTTAAGCAAGCCCAGCTCCTGTGCCAGCTCACTCTCTTCACTTCTCTCTGTCTCTGTCCTCTCGCCGTCAGCTTTCAGCTAGTGTCCCTCACTCCTTTCTCTCTCTCTTTCCATGCGGATGCCATTTATGTATTCACCCATTCACTGCTCATTCATTCGTTCATTCATTGTTCTGTCTCTGTCGATGTGTCTTTTCACAAACACCCCCCCCCCCACCATTTTTTGACCAGAGCAGTTCAATCTGTTTTCCCAATGTGCACTGGCCCAAAAGCATCGGGGGGGGAAAAACATTAAACAGATGGACAGACACGACAGGAACACTCACCAGAGCGAAATTTTTACCGCTCGCAACAAATAAGCACCTACAAATTAACGACGATCCATTAAAAACAAGAGCATTAGCGTTCTAAAAATTCACTGACCTGGTTTTTAAAATCGGTAACCGAGACAAAATGTCCTCATTTAAACCATTTCTGTGCAATATCAACAATTATAGGTACATAAAAATAAAACGCCCTAATTCAAAGGCATGTTGTCCCTGTTATTATTAGTCTGGGAGAAGACATACAAATAATTAATTGAAGATGAGCTATACAGATAAAAGCATACCCGTATAACTGCTGTGCCACTGTGAGGGTCCTCTTGTATTGTCAGGCTACTTTGCCACCTGACTCTGTGTGAAGCAATGTGTTGAAAATGCTGTTTTGATGAAAACACCTTAGAGCAGCAGGTAAAATGAAATCTAATATCAGAGAATGAGAGACAGGGGCTTGCATATGCGGTTACGGATCCACACGCCAGCTCATTACAGAACCAAACTGGATTACGCATATAACCTTGATGCAGTCGGCCCTCGTTTCTCCAGAATGCAAAACTACGAAATTACTAAAAGCTATGCGGTCATGTCATAAACTCTAAAGTGTTTGAGTAAGCAGGTAAGTAAGTAAGCGCGGAATTATGGTTCAAAGTTGGAATGAGTCGCAGTCTTTAACAAACACTATGTGGATGGCACTGTTAAACACCGTTCCCATTTGCGAGATAAAAAAATCTCTCCATTCAGCCCTTTGCAGTCAGAGATTTTAGAATGAAGCAGCTCTTAATCCTCACCTTTCGCTCCATGTCAGTTTTAATTCATGAACTAACTCTTGGCCGACAACCAGACCGTGGGCACAAATGTTAATCTCGAAACAAACACTTTTGTCTGCTTGTCGGATTAATCCATTTTTCATTATCTGAAGGGGTCGCGAGAACAAAACACCAATTTGTTAACTAAAATCTGGTTAGCCTAATGTTGATTACTTTCCCGACCTCACCGAGGTCCATTTTCCTCTCTGGTGTCCAAAAAAAATTGAAAAAAGAAAAAAAAAAAATTCACAGCAACAGTACCCATCAGCAGTAGGTTTGTAGGTCAATCTCTTAATGCAAATGTGACACAAAGCCAGTGGGCTGTGCACCTGAAAATGCCAGTGTGAGTGAAAATGCTTCAAGGTCTAGTGGCAGTGAGACTTCACCTGCACCATGTACTCATCAGAGAAGGCTGTTTTTCTTTTAGTCCCGACGACGTGATCTGTTCAAAAACCGGAGAGACAATTTCACTTTCGGACCACTGTGGCGTAGGAGTGACTGCACTGACATGGGTTCTTTTTTTTAGTCCAGACAGTCTGGGATTTTTTTTTTTCCCAGCCTTTCAGAATAACTCGTGAATTCTTTGGGTATTCTTTCACTGATCCTTAAAGGGGTCAGAAACCTTACAGACGGACTGGCTAAATGTCTTGCGACGTATGCTTGTGGTCTGGTTCTGTCCCTGAACCATGAGCTCATTAGTGGAACGAACTTCGATCTTTCTCTCTTTCTCTCTCTCTCTCTGTGTCTCTTTTTTTATCCTCTCCGTTCAACTGGAATTCAACCAAAACTGCTTTTCCACTGTAGCTTAGCAACAACATCTCATATTAGGCAAATGACCACGTCTCACTAGCCCTGAGAGCCTTTACTTATTTATTTATTTACTTATCTATTTGAATCAGAACCGATCGCAAAACCATTCGACAACCTCTCTGGCATCAAAAATACAGAAGTGCAGACGCGACTGGCATTGACTGTCACTGAGGCATTTCATCCATACATTCAATTAAGGGCTGTTTGGATGAAAGTATTACTCATCTGTTAAGTCACCATTCACCATGCTGAAGAGTGTAGTGTAATGGTCCTGCAGGGGCACTGGCCTCAGGCATCAGACCCTTTACGTTTAAAGGATGGCTGAAAACACTGTCAGTTAAGCACTGGTTACTAATGAACCTTGGTAGAGTTGTTGGGTAAATTAATTCTAAATGCGGTTATTGTCAGTTCTGCCAATGAAGACCTTTTATTACTTCAATATTCCAAATCGATGAAGGAGGGCATTATAATTTACTGTGAAGAATACACGCCACGTCAAGCATGTGCCTCTCTCAAGGTTAAAGCCAGGAGATGGATTCCTCTCAGAGCACTGTGGGGTCAATTCACTGAGCAAGCATTCTCTCTCTCTCTCTCTCTCTCTCTTATTCACTCTGCTTTTCCCCTTAGCTCTCCCTCTAACCCCTTCCCACTTCCTCATTCCTCCCCACACCTCTTCCTCTTTCTCACTTTCTTTCTCTCTCTCTCCTTGTCTGTTTTTCTCTCCCTCGACACCCATCTTTGTCTTCCCTCTTTCTCCCCAGCATGTCTCTCTCTCTCTCTCTCTCTCTCTCTCTCTCTCTTATTTTACTGTCTTGTTTCACTTCTTGTGTCAGTTGTAGTAAGGTTGTGAGGCACAAAGTGAACACAGGTTGTTTTTTTTTTTTGGTTGTTTGGTGACAGGAGCAGTCTCAGATGTATGTTTGAATCTACCACGTTCCCTTGATGTTAGATGCCTGTAAGTCAGATGTGCAGGCAGAATACCAAATCACAAAAGAGAGAATAGCCCTCATCAATCATGAGCTGTGCGGTGTGATGTTTGGGAAAGCAGCCAAACCACATTACAGTTGATGCAGCAATCCTGCGGTGGGCGAGAGAGAAACAAAAGAGCCAGGTAAAACAACCCGGAAGAATTGCATCCTATTGATCAGTTCTCTTTAACATGCAACTTTCATATTTCGTAATTGCGGAATGACGAATGTAATGAATGTGTAACGAATGCCGTAACCTGTTATCGCTCTAACCACATCAACCCCCTTTTCCCGAACCCCAAAAAACCCCCCAAAACAAAACAACAACAAAAAAAAACCCTGAAGCTTCAATACATAGAGCGTTTTGTTCAGACACAGTCTATGTCATCAGAAACAGGCGACAGACCACTGCATGATGTAAGAAGCCTTAGGAAAGGAAAGTCTAGGAGTCGAAAGTAAAGAGACTATGTACTTTGCCACTGATTCGTGTTTTCTGTCTAAGTGTGTCAGTTTAATGCATAGGTCATTTTAACCCAAGCCCGCCGAGCTGAGAATTACAAGAACAAAAGCCCTGAGCTGTGTGAACGTATCAAAAAAGATCTGCTCTGTCAGTGTTTGCGCTCTCTGCGTTGCCCTGACAATTCAGGGGACCAGGGAAGAACACATCAGTATCTTGTGGTCTGGTATAAATCTCTTCATAAGGCCCTGGAATGATCAGTAAAAAGGAAGGGAGGTCTGTGAGAACAGGTCAGCGTTCGCTGTCTGCGCAGTATTCCATACGCGTTCGCTCTTCGTCATTACCTTAGACCCGACTGCCAGCCCGTTTACCTCACACGCTAACCTGATTGGCTGCCTGGCTTTGTGCCTGTCAGCCGGTTGGCCGGTTTACGCGTTTGTGTCGCCGCAGACACAACTGTCTTCCTTGGCCTCAGGCCCAAAGAGCTCCGTTGTGGCTGAGCCTGAGGCGCTGGTTGCATTTGATGAAATTGTGGCACTCTTCATGGAGCTATCAGGCCTGTTAGCCGTAGGGAGCACAGACTCCCAATGCTTGCAAATGCCAGAAAATTCCATCAGTTCATATAAACAAAACATATTTACTCATGACTGGTGTGATATAATTCTAAAAAATACCAAATAAAAACTAGGAAGCACCCCTCAATTGAATTCAGTTGGATTGGATAGAAAAAAAAACAAACAAACTGTTTTACAAGTGCAATGAGAGAGCCAGACAAAGCACTGTGAAACCAGGATTCCGGCAGACCTGGGTCAAATAAATATTTGAAGTATTTGAATGACTTGGCCTTGTACTGTGTCGCTACAATGTTCTCTTTACCTTGTTGCCTTCTTAACGCATCGGGTTGATGGCAGTTTTGATGAAGACTCTGTAAAGCGCTCAAGCAATGTTTGGGTTCGTGTTTCTTAAATAATTTGTCATGTCAAGAGGTCACAAGGTAGAGGAGCCACGTAGGAGGACTGGGACAAGGCCCAGCTTTTCAAATATTGTACGTACTTATCTGACCAAGGTCTGGAAAACAGAAAAGGGCGAAAAGGAGTTTGGCACATAGGAAAGGAGGCAATAAGAAAGAGACAATCTCCCTGGAGGAGAAAACGTTGGTGTCATTAATGAGACTTTTTTTGGGAAAAGACTGTGGGAGAGAAAGGAGAACAAGCGGAATTCGCCTCCCTTTTCCAGGTAACGCAGTTGCCGTATTGGTGATCTAACACGCTCATTAAGGGCGGATCAAACGGAGCAGCTAGAGCCGACAGCACAGAACCAGAGTCTATAAGAGATAGGATTAAGAGGATGAGAGTAATGCTCTTCACTAACGGTAAACGTTTGATGTCCCCCTGCATGCCTAACCGAAGATACGACCATATTCTGTTAAGCTTACCAGCTGAGGCAGAAGTCTGCGTTGTTTTTCCACCTTGCCGCCAGCATAATTAAAAATGTTTGCTTTTTGTTGGTTTTTCAGCAGTTACTGATCTTGTTTAATGAACTTCACTCAAAAACAAACACTACCGCGTTTGCATATATCTGGTAATATGTTAATATGCTGACGCGGGGCGAATTAATCATTTAAATTTGACTTTCTGGGATCTTCTGAATAGTAACACTTTTGAAGCGCCTTTGGCGTTTCAAAGAGAGAGAGAGAATATAATTACACCTAAGCAACTATGAGTCTGTGAAAATACATTCACACTTTTCCATGCATGGAAACTATCAAGACTGTAAAGCTCCACAAAGGGCAATAGTGGGCATGTAAACGATGATATCTGACAACAAATCAGCATGCTAGCATTTTCTGACTTTGTCATTTATAGTCTAAACATCAAAACATTGAGAAAACGGCACTGACAGCTGCACCACAGTATTTTTCAGACTGAATCCCAATCTCCACGGCCAGATATCCGGATTACAAAATACAGGACTTGAGTATTTGGGTACAGAATTAGAGTTTAGATGTTCTTACTCCACTGCGAGTTGAATTGTACAATCATAGGGGTACTGAGGAGAGGAATGACCTTCTGACATCTGTCCAAAACGTAAACCGCCTACTACTAAAGGCAAATGTGATCACTGAGGACAAAAATTCAGCTCTAGGTGATGCTCAATCTACTGTGGAAAACAAGAATGTGTCTTTGTAAGGAATAATTGAGTAGGTGGAGCCGGTGCTCAGAATTCACAGGACAAGCTGTCGTATCCTACAATGAGGCTCCAGGGTTAGTTAGTATGAGTAATTATTCCGAATAGAAAATGTGAGCTGATGCATTTACTGGTTACACAATGCATTCACATGTAAATACAACTCATTTCAATAGCAACCAACAACATGATGAATATGTGGAAGATCTCTCTTGTGACCAACAAAATCTGGACAGTAAGTATCAGGATTCAACAAAGGACAGTTTGGGGGAGGCAAAAAAAAAAAAGAAGTATCTCCACAACATACTGCCAGGGTGCACTCCTATTCCACCTGCAAAAGGACACTTAGCCAGCAGACAAGGTAGGCAGATGTAGATAAAAATATCCTAAGTGTATTTTCCTGAAAAGCATCAGAGACATCTACCTTTGGCTGTTCTGCGGTAGAAATACCTCTTTCATTTATTTATTCATTTGTTTAAAAGTAGCAGTGTGGCAGGGTCATACCTCGCACTCTCTGGAGCCAGATATAGTGTAGGTGCATGGTCCTGTTCCATTAACCAGGACATCTGTGGCCTCTGAGTTCGAAGGTTTGTAGTCCACATAGTATTCCTGCAATGGGGTGCTCAGCGTACGCTCCGTCTCTCGGGCCTTTTTCCGTCTCTTGCGGGCTGCGGCCGAGTTCTCCTGGAGCTGCTTAACGCTGCTTGGGTAGCGCTTCCATGAAACGTAAATCACCAGCAGGATCATGGCAACCGACAGAAAGAGGGCAACACTCCCGGCCACAATTTTGTGGAAGGACACTGGCTCGTAGTCTTGCTCAGGAGGTGGGGCCACAGGCAGGGATGGCGATGAAGGGCTAAAGCCTAGCAGGGTTGTTCCCTGTTCGCTCCTGCTGCCACCAGAGAAAGGAGTGGGAACAAGCTCTGTTTTGGCAGGATCGTTGGAGGGAGTGGATACAGAACTGGAAGTAAAAGGCATAGTAGGCATCATCCTGCATACGCCATGAGCCTCCACAGCATCCATGACCTTCTCACCTTGAACTTCCTTGGGAGCTGCGCAAATCATGGTCGTCTCCTTGTTTCCACGGAAGTTCCTCAGCCAGGCAACCAGGGGACAGACAGCAGGACCACAGTCCCACATGTTACCCGCCAAGCTGATGGTGGTCAAGGATGTCCAGGCCGCCACAACTTCCTGAGACACATTGGCCAACTTGTTGGAATCCAGGTTGAGCGTCTGCAAGTTGGGCAGACACTGGTAAACTTCAGGATCCAGCTCCTGCAGATCATTTCCAGAAAGGTCCAGCTTCTGTACGGACGACCAGGTCCAAGTGAGTCCCTGGCTCATGGAGCGGATCCTGTTCCACTGCAGGTAGAGCGCTCGGAGGTTGTAGAGCCGAGGGAAGTGGGAAAAGTTGATTTTCGAGAACTGGTTGTGCTCGAGGTGCAGCTCGGTCAACTTGAGAAGGCCTGAGAAGGCATTGCGTGTGATGCTGCGCAGGCGGTTGTAGCCAAAGTCAAGAAACTCAAGGTTGCGGCAGTCCTGGAAAAGGCGCGTGGGGAGGTTCTTCAGGGAGTTGGAACGCATGTGCAAGCTAAGCAGCTTGCGCAGACCCTGGAACTGGCCCGGCTGCAGCGCCTGGAGCTTGTTGTAAGACAGGTCCAAGTTTCGAAGGTTTGGGACCGGATGGAAAGTGGTATTATGGAGCATTGTGATCTTGTTGGAGCTCAGGATCAGCTCTTTGAGCCTCCGGATTCCCTGAAAGGCTCGAGCATCGACACTCGCGATGTAGTTGTGATCCAAGTAGAGCCATATCAGCTGATTGAGACCAACGAACTGGCCTGCGCGCAAGCTCGCCAAGCTGTTGTAGCGCAGAGACAGCCCTTGGCACCCACCAGAGAGGTTCTTGGGGACGTCGCGAAAGGCATTGGACTCACAGTAAACAATCTTGCCATCACACCGACAGCTCTTGGGGCATGGGCGTTCACCCAAGCACGGGGTCGCTGAGAGCCATGCCTGCATCAACAGTGGCACCATGAACCACCGACGTCGCGTGGCAGGACCTGAAGGTGAATAAAACAGAGGGGGGGAAAAAGCAGAGTTAGACTCTTCATTAAAGGCAGAGAACACGTTGTAATAGCCAATCAGGCGCTAAATGACAGTTTAAACGTACAGTCGGCCCTCCGTATCTGGGGGTTCCACAACCAACCTCGGATTGAAAATATTCGAATAACAAGAAAAAAAAAATTCAGAAAGTTCCAAAAAAGCAAAACTTGAATTTTGCCACACGCCAAGCGCTACGCTGAATCCACATGAATAAAGTGATGTGTGGGCATACCCTGCTGTAGCCTCCCACCATTTTCCAGATCCTCCGTCTATCTCCAGCACCTGTTTTTGAGCATTGTTTGCCTCACGTCTCATTCGATCACTACTTGTGCTGTGTGCACCCCTTGTTTCTGCGAAAAAATGGCTCTTAAAACGCAGTTAAGTGGTCGAAAGCAATCCTTCAAAGGGTGCGTAAAGTGCTATCTCTCAATGAGAAAATAATTTCTTGTCATTATTCCCCAAACAATACAGTACAACAGCTATGTACATAGCATTGTATTAGGTGTTATAGTCAATATAGAGATGATTTAAAATATATGGGAGCGTCTGCATCAGTTATATGCAAATACTATGCCATTTTATATAAGGGACTTGAGCATCCACGCATTTTGGTATTCGTGGGGGGTCCGGGAACCAATCCCCCGCAGATACCAAGGGACAACTGTAATTCTCTGCTTTAATACTAGTGCATTTAATACCAAGCTAATGATTTCAAGCACAATGAATACATCTAAATTTGTACCACAACACAAAACAAACACAATATTCTCTGGTTACAATTGCTGCAATGTTCACCTCCTATAAAAATATGTTCTCAAACAAAGTGCAATTATGCTTTTGTGAGCCCACGTAAAGTGCTGCTTTGACAGTGGGTATACATCCTACCTCTAGTCTCCACACACACATTTGCCAAAAAAGGTCATGTGTATTTTACAAAGCAGTTTGATTATTATTCTGTTTGTACCTGATAGTCTTACAAAGCCTGTTTTCCCACTATAGAGTAGATATTAGACCCCAGCCTAACTACCTGGGATGTAGCATCAAAAAAATTTTTTTTTTTTGCAGGTCTCATTGATTTCAAAGCAAGATATTTCATTAAATGCAACTTCTGATATATAGTGAATAAAACATTATGATGGAATATTAAATAACGATTGACCAGAACTACCATCTGTAAATGCTATGGGGTCTTCAAACATACTGTCTTATAACAAATAATGAAAAAGCCATTCAGTAGGAGCCATGCAGCATCCTAAACATCAGCTATCTGGTTTACTCTCACGGTACCTCTGGTATAAAAAAGACAGGCATGGTTGAGTCACCCTTACCAATCTCCCATGCTTGCCTCAGTGGCCGCAGATATCTAAGCCTAGGAGAGGACAACTCATAAAAATGAACCACTGCTCAGCCAGGAGATGCCACTAGTGTACACAATTCTGAAAGTGTATCAATGTGGGGGGGGGGGGGGGGGGGGGGGTGTCTTCCCTCACTGAACCACAACCAGATAGTTAAAGGTTCTGCAGTTAAGCACAGCTATCACATCTTTTTTAGGTCAGACAAAAGGCATGAACTCTCACCAAAACCCTGTGCTGTTCACACACAGGTATTAACTTTCATCAAAAACCCTGTGCACTTCACACATAGGCACTGATCTTCACTGAAGGCCTGTGCAGGTTGACCACAGGAATAAACTCTCAGTGCAATCCTGTGCAAGTGGCAGGCAGGCATTCACTCTCACCAAGCCCATGTGCACTTCAGATATAAACATCACCTCTTCTGAGCTCTAAGAACCTCTGAAACATATACTGTATATATAGATATGTGTGTGTGTGTGTGTGTGTGTGTGTGTGTGTGTGTGTGTGTGTATTATATTCAGTAAAAAATATGTCATTTCTACAGCCAGGACTGATGGGAAATCTTGCAGGTAAAGACTATATTAGAATAAATTCAATAATAAGACCAGTTCAACTTATGTAACCTTCAAGCAAACAATGTAGCCAACATTTTGGGGTTGTAGCAGTGTAAAGCTCTAAGGGAGAGCAGAAGTCATCTAACCCCCTTCCCCAAATACCAATGAAGCCTCGCATGAAGCAGAGAAATATTTGGGAAAAATCCCATCTACATATAAAATAAGGTGAAGAGTACAATGGACCAGTCGGGCCTAGGGTAGAAACGGTGACATAGCAATTACTGTAAATATGGTCATCGTTAATAGACATCCCTGAGGTGCCAATGAATGAACTGCCTGAAGAAAGATTCAAGCACCAAGACGGATGTGTCAGAAAATCACAAGCCTAAACACTGTCCAGAACAACTCCTCACGACCGTGTAGTAAAACTTCACTGCTGGAACGGTGAACTATTCTTCTGTTTAATGTCATTTCACCTCAACGTCATAGACAAAGTGCACAACCCTGTGAGCCGACATACTCTTCACCTTTCACTGTAACAAACCCCGCATTACCGTGCAGACATGAAGTAGTTATCACTCATCCCTAAAAACTTGACAACAAGAACGAATAATAAGCTAAATACAACGCAAACTCACTACACATGTACCGGTATACCCCAGCCAAGCAATTCAAGCAACCGTCTACCATTGTAAGACTAATGCGAGACTGCTGGCAGTTTTTGACTCGTGATTAAGTATTATCGTGATATAATTCACTCAGCGAACACAAGACAGAATAATGTAATCCGTATTGTTATGGTGAAGTCTTCTATAACAGACTATACTGAGGAAGTTATTCAAATAAAATATGTCAAGTCAAATATTCGCACTGGTTATATAATTTATTGACAAAAGAAATATTCGCTATTAGGGCACACTGTTATCAGTGTATTGTGTTTCTTTGAATCTTTAAAATCGGTTTTGATGCAATGCGTTTCTGCGAGGGCTTTTTCCTTCGTTTTGCTTGCAATGCTCTGAAGATGTTTCTGTAGCTCCGAAATTCAAAACAACAGTTTTTGCATCTAATCTTGATGGTAGGTGCCGTGTCAACATTTGAGGAAAAACAAAACGCTCCTGAAATAGCGGGGGAGTATACACTGTGAAGCTCAACATTCTCTCTCTCTCTCTCTCTCTCTCTCTCTCACACACACACACACGCATAAAAATACATATGTGATTTATAATGCAGATTTCCAAAAGGCGACTAAACTACATTATATACGAAACTCTAAATAGGCTACTCTTTCTTTTGGAAGGAAAAAAAAACTGAAAAGACTCTCGAGCTCAAGGTAAATGTATGTTTCAATTTGCATGTTGACATCGACACAAACCGGCATCAATGGACGTTAAGGAGGAGGAACCTCGAATCTATTGATAATTATGCATGGCCACGCTCTATAAACTTGACTGGCTTCCAAAATTAGAGCCGATTAGCATCCTAGTGTCAGTCAATGATCCGATGTCGGTGTGCTGGGTAAACCAGTAAAGGATGGACAGACTCACAATCGTCGATAAACCAGTGGCCGGCTGCGCTTGCGTTAACAAATCTCCAAAAAAATTCATAGAACGTATCTCATGAAAACACTTGGCAAACTTAAGTGATCTGTATTCAAATCAGCTCAGCTGTCGATCACACACATGCAGAGTTTTTTTTTTCCACGCAAACAGGTTGGCATCGCTGAATACAGAACAGTATATATGCGATTTCACGACGTTTAACATTTGCATGTTACTTTTTAACCTATAAAACCGCAAAAGAGATTAATTGAATGATGGACTGAGCTGCAATTACTTGTTTTTTCCACTAGCCAGCGTTTGACGGGCAGGATTAATGTAGGCTACCGAGATACGAATGCGAACACTGTCTGATTTCGTCAGGTTGATGTAACACTTTGAGATGTTTGCACTTACCCATGACCGTGTGTATGTCAACTCCTGTCCTCTGGTTCTAGAGCCTTTTATCGCCAGATACCCAAGTCCGCATGACTCGAGTTCCTTTTAGACGATTCGGTTCTGGTCCACGACCCAATGCAGCTTCGCGCAGCCGCTGATTCCAACGCGCACCTGCCTGCCTGTACCTCCGGATAGCAGACGAGCAAAAGGTTCCTCGTTTCCGTCTGTACCAATTTTCGTCTGACCATGTAACATGTCGCAAAAGATGAGAAGAGAGCAGAAATACGCGCCAAATTTTTTTTTTTGCAAAGGACTACCCTTAAAAATGCCCGAGACGGTCCCCAGTATTGTGGAATACTGCTGGTAACAATCAGCGCCAGTGATTTTTGACTACTCCACATCCAAGTTAGAAAAGACAAGCCTCCAGGCAAAGTTAAGGAAAACCAAACGAAACGTTCTCATCGCGCACCAGTTATCCATTGTGGCATACTGCGCAAATAACGTCTCTCCCGAGAGAATAAAGCGGTGAATTCCAGATTTTCTTCTTAAAACGCAACTGTTTGTTTTAAATTCGGGTTATGTTAGCTAACTATGATCATACAATCCTTACCGACAGAGATGGAACTAAGACGTTAAATTTTACAATTTCCAATGTGAAAAAATATCTTTCCAGCGTGATTCCGATGCACAGTTCAGAGATGCGGAGGGCGTTTGAGTGCTTAGCATCACGTCTGAATTTCACCGAATAACTTTGTCAGACAGAATCCCAATGCCCTCTTCTGGTGAGTAGACAGTCGTGGCTCAATGCGCCGCATCGGGTTTTTCTCTCTCCCTCTCTCACTCTCTCTTTCTAATCCTTACGCATGTGTGAGGGAGAGCTCATTACTGGAGTATCAAAGGTGAATTCAGTGAGCACATCAGCTTCAAGAATATGTCACCATACTTCTGATGCTTCCCTGCTGCTTTTGATCTGACAAGTCGCCACAACACTGGGAGGAGCAGGCCTGTAAAGTTAATCATAATGCAAAGCGGTGACTCTGTCACGCTTCTGCAGTCAATGAAGCTCCGACCGTCCTTATCACTTACCGTTCCCTGTAAACAATGGGCTAAATCTCCGACTCTTTATTCAGTACAATAGATGCTGGCTAATAACATTCAGTCCACGTTCCGCGCATAGTACAACTCAAAGACACACAGCCACAATGACTACATTTATAGAAGAGGTGATATCCTCAGGGGGTTATGAATTACACTGGCTGTCGTTGTCGTTTTAAGAGATTATCATACATTAAAACATTAACATGTACGCGCACACACACACACACACCTGGTTTAACAGTGTCACACCGTTTGTTGATGTTCACGTGTTGGCTTCGTTATCTTATGATTTACTTTAAAATATGGGTGGTAATCTCAAGTCGTCAGTCCCTTGCTCCCTGGAGGCCCAGGGTGTTTAGAGAGAGAGAGATTAGTCTCAGTGCAGAACGCCAGCAGTCTGACTCCAACTATGAGACTCCAAAGTTTCATAGTCCTATCACAGCCAGGCAAACAAAGACAGACAGATAGACAGACAGACAGACAGACAGACAGACAGATAGATAGATAGATAGATAGATAGATAGATAGATAGATAGATAGATAGATAGATAGTTGCTTCGTTTGAAAATATTAGGCTTTTTTTTTTGGATATCAGCAATTTTTAATTACTCATATGGGTCTTTGTTGTTTTATGACACATACCACTTCTCAGTTGGTGACACACTGGGATATGTGATCAAATGTACTGTTAAGATTCTGTTAGTACACAGTTTTCTTCTGAAATATTTTTTTTTTCTTTTGCTGCTCAGTCTCTGCAGTATGAAATTTACCTGGCCTCAGCACATTTCTCTAAATGAAGCCTGACACAGTTTCTGACACTCATCCTCTATAAAAAAAAAAAAAAGAAAGAAAAAAATCACACACCTTACTGAATCTCACATTACACACCTCATCTCTACCCAGTCTGACTAATAGGCAGTATTTTCTGTACTCTGGTTAAAGCTTAACAACCGAAAGCAGAGAGCAGCAAACGATGACTGGTCCGTGACATTATGACACTGCAGCTCTGCAAATCTAAAGCTCTGATTTCACTGCGGATCATTTTACCACAATGTCATTCACCTTCAGTTCGTATGAAGATAACTGGCCCACATCTCAGGTGTTACAAGCTGCAATCTCTATTTTTGATTTCTCTGTTTTTTAAACTACTGCTTTTTTTTTTTTTTTTAGGAGTCTGAAGCCTAACATCCTGCACGTTTTTACCCAGAGACGGAATGCACCTGAAAGCGGTCATAACCTGAGCAAACCCCCCTGAGGATTAGAATGTGCAGAGGGAGTAAGAGCTGGAACCTGAAGAGAAATGGTGAGAGTTCCCTTTGTTCCATCTTCCACTATCTGTCCGCGACTATTAAGAAGTAGATGGTAAAGCGAGAGCCGTAGAAGTTGAGTGTTGCTGTGAGGAAGTGCTGTGTGTAAGCGGTTGTGACAGGGTGTTCACTGGGAGATCATCTCCATGGTGATGGCAATCTCTCTTCTCACTTCTCCTTTTTCACATGCAAGAGTGCAATGGGTTTTTTTTTTGTTTTTGTTTTTTTTTTTGCTGCGTAGTGTGTTTATCTCTGTCAAAAAATGATCCCATTTGAATACAACAGTGGGTACATCATTTTCTGGAATCACATAAAATAGGTCTCAGAGATAGATAGAGAGAGAGAGAGAGAGAGAGAGAGAGAGAGAAATGTCTTCAGTGAATAAATTGAGCCAAAAAAAACCCCCCCAAAAAAACAAAACAAAACAAACAAACAAACAAACAAAACCAAATGAAACAAAACATGTGTTTTCTTCAAACAGGTTTGGGTTTGTTTGTGACTGTGGTTCCAGTGTTGTCATACTGGGATCAGGAAATGTGGGAAAGTGTGTGTTGGTGACTTTAATAACCTTTACGTCAAGCTGTGGTCCAATCTGGCGCTCCGTGGCACAAACAGCGAACCAAAGGTTGTGGAGATTAGCTTTACATGAGATCTGACATATGGAACCTGATAGAACTAAACCAGGAGCAAAAAGCAGAACCTGGACCCAGTAAATGAGAGGGAAAGCCATGTTTCATCCAGCAGAACAGTTTTCCTCCAGTACTTTGGCTTCCTATGGTTGCGGACGTCTTCTGTATGATTCTCGATGCAAATAAACAGTAACAATGCAGGCATTGTGTGTTGACGGTTCAGCAGTCAGGTCCGTTTGGGGCTGACAGTTACACAGAGAGGCTAAAACCATGACAAATTATGGGTCAGGCTTCTGCTGATACAGCCGTGCTGTCAAAATCCTGATTCCACATGCCAAGAGTCCTTCACATGAAAGCCCAGAAATCCAATGGGTCGAAACAGGAAAGGCATGCATGTAAAACAGTGAGGAGTATTGAATAGGCATGCATGTAAAACAGTGAGGAGTATTGAATAGGCATGCATGTAAATCAGTGAGGAGTATTGAATAGGCATGCATGTAAATCAATGAAGAGTATTGAATAGGCATGTATGTAAAACAGTGAGGAGTATTGAATGGGCATGTATGTAAATCAGTGAAGAGTACTGAATGGGCATGTATGTAAAACAGTGAGGAGTACTGAATAGGCATGTAAGTAAATCAGTGAGGAGTATTGAATAGGCATGTATGTAAATCAGTGAAGAGTATTGAATAGGCGTTTATGTAAATCAATGAGGAGTATTTAATAGGCATGCATGTAAGTAAATCAGCGATGAGTATTGAACAGGCATGCATGTAAAACAGTGAGGAGTATTGAATAGGCGTTTATGTAAATCAGTGAGGAGTATTTAATAGGCATGTAAGTAAATCAGCGAGGAGTATTGAATAGGCATGCATGTAAATCAGTGAAGAGTATTGAATAGGCATACGAGTAAAACAGTGAGGAGTATTGAATAGAGGGAGGTGCTGGGAGAGGTGGGAGAGAGGCCATCAGGATGAGCTGAGGAGACGTGTTGTTGTGCCAAGTAAATTTGTACAGATTTTTGGCTAAGGTTCATCTGCAGGAAAATCTTTTAGAAATACGAGTGTTTTCCTCAAGAAAAGCCGTCCCTAAGCTTCCAAGAAAACTTCAACAAATTAGCACTCCGATACACGACTGAATCACGTTTGTCTCAACCATAATCATCTCGCTTTTTATTGTCAGAGTCTAACATTTCTCATTGTATCTGTTTATTTAATGAGCATTCCGCATATTGAAAAAAGTCAAAATACGGATGCTCTGAGAGAAATGGCGTATAAGAAAAAAAGACATGTTTCTCAAATTCTTTATGTCTAGATACAGCGATGGAACATGCTCTGTCCTCTTCCCAGGCCTGTAGTACTTACATTACAAGAGAGCATTAAGGAAGAGCGAAGGTTTTGTAAGGAATCCTAATTTCTAATCATCGGCAAACCTTGATTATTTTACTCTTAGGAATCAGTCGACTTTAAAGCAGAACAGCGTAACGGAAACTTTGAGAGCTATCGCACTCGTTTGGAGCAAAAGAAGACTTTGTGAAAGCAGCTCTTCAGATGGGCCTTATCAGTTAATGTGATTAGGTGCAGACCTAAAAGCTAATATTTCAGACCGCAGAGACACATGTTCTCGCCTTTACAGGCACCTCTCCTTATGAACACTCAGCACAATGAAGTGGTGCCTATTCAACTGTTGATCATCATCTGAGCTGTAAATTGGTATGTTGATTGCTGGCCTGAGTTAAGGCAGTGTGTGTGTCTGTGTGTGTGTGTGTGTGTGTGTGTGTGTGTGTGTGTGTGTGTGTGAGTGTGTGTGCGCGTGCATGCGCGAGAGTGTGCATTTGCATGCATGTGTATGTGTGTGTGCGTGTGTGTGTGTGTGTTCGTACGCGGGTGTGTGTGCGTGTGTGTGTGCGTGTGTGTTTGTGTGTGCGCGCGTGTGTGTTTGTTTGTGTGTGCGCGTTTGCGTGTGTGCGCGTGTGCATGTGTGTGTGTGTGTGTGTGTGTGTGTGTGCTGAAACATTAAGAGGTCTGAGGAAGGTGACTCCTGCTGTGTGTAATTAGACTGCAAACTGCCTCGCTAAACCTGGACGTAGTCTGCCAAGCGCATCCATCTACGCCCTGGCATCTGTTTTCCAAACCAGCCAGTCGTCACTCCATCTCCAGGTTGCCAGCTCACCGTGCAGTCACACAGGTATCATTCCTGAGACCTACCAGCATTATCCAACTATCTGATACAATGTGGTTATTATTATTATTATTTATCAAGACTTGCTCCATGTATTTCTGGTCTTATCCATGAGTTTTCATTGAGGGATAGGTAAGGACTGTAACGTTTGATTCTGCAGTTGGCGCTGCCACTGGTATATACCAGTAATGCGTAATGGATGGGTGTTGCTTGGTGAGAGTCTTTGGGTTAGAGTCCGTTTGCGGTGGGGGTGAAGTTTGGGTGCATGTGTGTGTGGGGTGGGGGGTGGGGGGTGTAAGGGGGATCTCAGACATTATAATAGTGTCACTTTGCCTGAAATGGAAGAGAATCGGGCGGGGGGTGGTTTTTGCTGAGATTGGCAGATGTTGTTAACAAGGTATGCATTTGCTGTCTTACAGCAGAAGTTTCCCAAAGGTAAATTTATTAACAGCATGATAAATTCAGCAGGTGCCTAAAAACTCTCCTCTCCTCACCTCTTCCTTCATAATTTATTACATTAAGGACTTGTGACAATGAAAAATGTTGATGCTTAACATTTCGCTGCATCCATACAGCTCACTCTTCACCTTCCACTGAAGCGAACTGAAGAGACAGTCACTGATGAGTTTGGTCGTTTATGTTTGAAGAATGATGCATCAGTTTACTGCAGTTTGGTTGGAGGATTTTAACTAATCTTTGACTGTGTACAGTGTTCATGAGCCAAAGAGACTCACTAACGTCAGCTGTCTGAACCCCTGTTTCAGCCAGGAAAACTGATCGGGCAGAAATCAGCAGGCAAAACTGGTCCCCCAGTCTGCTGTGAAGGGAAGGGACTTTACAATCAGATGTTTTATTTTTCAGCCTAAACTGGAGGTTATAGATCAATTTTATGACCGTTCTCCGTTTCGAATGTTGAATTATGTTTATTGAAACTCATTTAACTGTATCTAATTTACATAAGCCTGATTTCTTAAAAGCATTTAAAGAAGCGCGTATGGTGCCTATTAATCTAATGAGTCACCTGATTCTGTGCCAACGCTCCAAATACAAAGATACAGAGAAAGTTTAAATTTGTTAAATTACTTTGTGTTTTTGAATGCTTGGCGATTCCATTGTTGTTGCACTGGATAAAATGAGAGCGTGAAGGAGTGAACTGTTTTTTCTCTCTCTCTCTCTCTCTCTCTCTCTCTCTCTCAGCATGGTGGTGACTGGTGAAAACACAAGAGAAATACTCATTCAGGTAGAATAGGACACTTTTGCCCCAGAAGCCATGCATAATTAAAGCCATTTAGCAAAAGGCGTCAGCTTGCTTTGCATTTTTTAGGTTTGGTCCAGCTCTGAAGCCCAGCCAAGTCAAGCACCTTGTTCCACGGGAGCACTGTGCCGTTACCTGCATGTCAAAATCAGCTATGTTTAAAACATAAGGAGTCGCAAGTGCATCTCTGATGGTTTTGTCTTTTGTTTTATTTTATTTATTTATTTTTTTTGTTTAGTTTTGGGGGTTTTTTTTAGAGGGGAGTAGGTGTAAGAGGTAACTTTGTTTTTTTAGTCTATTGATTTGAGCTTTGTTTAACTGCAGTCACCTCTCTGAAATAGCCATGGATTGTGGCGATTTATGATTCTCGTGCACCCTGCAGCAAGCACAGCTGAATAATTTACACCGCTGAGGTCTGTGTGTCTGGAATGGCTGATGCTGTCAGTGTGTGTGTGTGTATGTGTGTGTGTGTGTGTGTGAGTGAATGGCTGGAAGAAGGTGTGAAGAATCCACAAGGAGGTCCTGTGCATTTTTAAAGGGGTGCATCTGGGGCGGTGCTGCATTTTGAGGAGAAGAACAATACACAGCAATGGTGAGGTGCAATGAACCAAAAAAAAATAGGAGCATAATTCATCATCTTCTTCTTCTTCTTCTTCTTCTTCTTCTTCTTCTTCTTCTTCATTTTCATCCTGCCCTTCATCCCTGCTCTGTCGTATTAAACTCTCAGTCACGTAAATGTATTTAAGTGCCGGAGTTCTAAGGTGGATTGCCTGCAGCTAAAAACATATTTTGCCCCCAAAAAAAAGTCTGAAAAAGAATTTATACCTTGTACCGGTTAGCCGTGAGCAGGGAAAAGATGTTGGAACACAGAGACGCTTTTGGTGGTAATTTGTCTACATTAAGCTCACAAGACAGAGAGAATTCATATCATTATGTTTCTTCCCTCTACTTCAAAACCTGCCTGCATGCCCTGTCCATCAATCCACTGTCATAAAGTCAAATGAGTAATGAGTGACAGCATTAAGATCAGAACTCCACTGTAAATTAGCCAGCTGGTTTTCAAATGGGAAATAAAGCTGATGAATTCTAGCTCGTGGTGAGGGGGGGAGGGGGGATGCGAGGGGGTGGGGGGCACTTTGAATCGACTGGCTTTCGTTCTGTAAGTTGGCTGCGTAATTGATTTGATAGCACTGTGTATTTGCACCAGCTCTCATAACAGTGAAAGCAGAAAGGCGGATAGAGCTTTGGGACGTTATGTTCAATTTCATGTGTTAATTTTAAAACATTTGAAAACTTGTTAATCATTAAATTATGAAGTTTTCTTTTTTCTTTTTTTTTTATTCTTTCTCGTTTCTTGAAAACAGCCCTGTGTTGCTTACTCTGACCTATGCTGGTTTTCTGCCAGCTTTTTTTTTGGGGGGGTGAATTTCTGTAGGTTATGTAATGTCAACTGACAGCACCTGAGTCCTCTCCGTCTCTGTAAAAATTAATTAGATAGGACCCACTCCAATGCTCTGATAGTCTACCGTAAATAATCACTGAAAGTTTCGTTTGCCTTAAGGAATATGGTACGGCCATTAGACGGCGTCGGTCTGATGTGGTCTCTGTAACCTCAAAGTTACAGTTGTGTGGGAGTCTTTTTATTGTACACCAACTTTGATGGATGAATCTACCCACTTTGGCAAAGCCTCTAAGTCTCTAAAATCTCGCCTATGCACTGTGGTGTTATACAAGATTTCTCAACTTGAATTTGGGCACCCAGTGGGAATTGGATGGGAATTTTTTTCCATCTATGTATTTTTTTTTTTCCAAACCATATTGTGTCATCAGTTTATATGATGAATGTAACCAAACGTGGGGGTGGGGTTGGGGGAGGGTGTTTGTTGGCCGTTAATCAGACAATCCCGAAAACAAAGGCTAAAAGTGTTTAGCATCCGCGACCTGGTGACTGTGCATTCTTTCATAGCGCAGGATCAAACCTCGTAAAACAGAAATCTCCCAACGGTAACAGGGACTGCAAACTGTGAATCTGGTTCTGTGAATCACTACAGAAATGTACGTTTGTTCATTAGTATGTACGCTGAGCTCTGTAGGATTTGTATAGAAAAAAAATAAATAAATAAAAATACAACCAAATGAGAAACAGTGAATGTAGTCACTGTGACATTTCTGGACTTCAAGCGAGAATATTTTGGATCAAAAAACATCAGTTTCCTGTGGGCTGAAAAATAACATTCCAAAACGATTGAGAATCACTGCGTGAAAAGAGGTGTATTCGGCCTGGAATACTCCTGTATATTCCCGGATACTCCACAGATTATCGGCTGTATCCGGCAGTTTGCAGCTCTGTTACGCGGCATGGAATACTCCTGAATATGTACCGTGTTTTGGGGTCTGCCTAGAGCCCTTAGTTGCCATGGTGAATAATCCCTTGGGGGTGCTTGGAAGGGAACATTTGCACTTCACACCTTGGGCCACCAGGTATCCTGCAATTGGTCAAAAGTCTTTCTTTGGATTGGTGGAGCAATGTCTTGCCCCTCCTCTAAAACCCTTCCCCAGTGGTCCATTGTGGGTCCCCAGACATGAATTCATACGGTTTATATAATAATAATAATAATTATTATTATTATTATTATTATTAATAATATTATTATCGTTATTATTGGTGGTGGTGGTGTTTTATGTTCATAGGTAGATTGTATAGATAGTCTGGCAAAGAAAAATGAATTACACAAATTTTATTATAAATAAAGCAAATACAGTATAATATAAGACATATAAATTGACAATTTTATATATATATATATATATATATATATATATATATATATATATAAAAATCAATGTACAATATATAACAGAATAGAATACATTAGAACAGAATATACTGTAATATCATAGTATATAATACAAATGCTTTTGGGAGCATAAATGAAACTCTAAATGTTGAGCATTCCCAAGAACAACCCAGCTTCCGCGGTCTCTATTCTGTAGCACCCCACACAGTGCAGACAACTCTGTGTTAGGCGGGAGGACCCACGCTGGCCTTCCATCCAAGATGGCGGCGTCCCCTTCTTCAGAAATTATATCTACTGATGCGGTCCTCCATATGGCAGCCTCCTCCTCAGTTTAAAGAACACTAGCTCTGGCCTTGAGCAGATGCAAAACACAGTGAAAACAGAAATTAGATCACTGAAAATAGCAAATGGAGAAAAAGTCTAAGAACTACTAGGGAAATGATGTTTTGACTTACTCTTCTCCTCCTTTGCCTCGTTCGAGTGGCGATCCTGCACCCCTCTTTGTTCTCTGGATTCACCCGGTAACTCTTTCGAATAGTCTCAATCGGTCTTTCAGGATGCTAGAGAGAAAAAAAAGCGGAGAAGAAAGGAAGATTGATTAAAAGTTCGTTTAGAATTCCAAGCACTGTTATGAAACAATCGCGACGATATAGTCTACCAACAAAACACGCTGTCCTACCTTGTCCGTGGATCATATCTGTGCTTGTTGTTGTCAGCATTATGCATTATCCGCACAGCTTCCTGTAGAAGCAAAATTAATACAAGAGTTAAATTCAACCACATTAAGGGATAAAGCAGATAAAGAAATGTGAACGTATCAGAATGCGCGGCAGTCAAAGACGAAAGCCAGAAGGCTACAGAAATAAACTTACCGAAACAGAGTTATTCCCCGCTCGTCTTCTTTTCTCGGGCAGACTCCTCTTGCACCTCTTTGATGGGACTCCATCCTGTCCAACCGCCGAATAACATTCTCCATGAACGTTTACTGCTGTTCAGACATCTTCTTAAAAATGCATTTAACGGGGACACCAGTTGTTTGTTTTCGTTCGGACTCGGCGTTGGAAAAATTGGATATTCCCGGCGCACGAGTAGCCTCTCCACTCTGCTGTCCGTTCGAAAACTTAAGTGTTCTTTTGCAAGCAATCTTCAAAATGCACACTATCGACAGAATATGGAGTACAACTTCTGTAATCCTTCACTGACTCGCTTCTCCTTACCTTACTACAGGTAACCCCTTCCCCAAAGCAAATTTCGCGCTGCAGTTGCACACAATGCTATTGGTTACTGTCACCCTACGCCATGCACGCACAGAAAACTGATTGGACAGGACTCAACCTTAGATTTTAAGTGGGTGGTTTAAAAACGGGGCGCGTCCTCGTACTGAGGAGAAACATTCCGAACAAACAAGCGAGAATCAACAACAAAAACTCCTATGCCCTGTAAACTTTTTTTTTTTTTTTAAAGTCCTGTATCCTTTGTTCCGCATCCCTCATACTGAGATAATGTCCCGCATTTTTGCTGGTCGTTTGGTTTTTAACTGTGAGAAATAAAAAAATATATGGTTCCATTATTTTACCCGGCCGCACATGAGCATAGTTTCTAATCTATTTAATAGCGCTATGCCAAAAGCAGTAAAAATGCAACATAGGCGAGTTTTTTTAAAAGCCTTGCTTTCACCAAATGGCTGAGAGGAGAGCGTTGAGGGCGGTCATCAAGAGTCTGTGGCGGCCGTCAATCAAACTGTGCAGCTGTGGGGCCGACGAATTTCTTTGCTACGACACAAAAACCAAACTTAGTAAAACTTTACAGATATGAAGATAAACGCTGTCAGCCGACGTCATGGTCAAAAAGAAAGGAAAAAGTTCTTTTATCCCTTCTGACCATGCTTCTCATCCAATAGAGATTTTGGCTTGATATAAAGATTTGCATTGAAATTGTTTTATTTTATGTAATATTTTATTTTGAGCCTTATTTATTCTTATAGTTGGATTTGGTCAGGGGTTTAACTTGAAAGACTTGAGCTGTATGATGCCTGCTGCTTTGCTTAAGTACAGTTGCCTTTGATGGGCCTGTAATGGCCAATGCATGTTGGATGTCTATCAATGCAAGTGTATACAAGTGTTTCTTATACAGTTAGACTGACATTATATCTAAGTTTTACATCATCTCTCAGCATTAGTAACATGTCCCATATTGTCCCACACAAACTTACTACTTGTCCCCCATTTGGTCTGTTTGCATCTGGTCACCCTGTACCTTTGACCCCAAGTAAAGGACAGTTGCATAACCATCAAATATGTAATTAATGAACCTCTCATTTAGACTTTTTTTAAATTATGTTTTCAGTGTGTTTTTGTATGCTCCATTTGAAGTGTCCATTGTAATTTAGCTGCACGACAGAGCAATGACATTAAAGGCTACATGGGCCTACCACTGCTATATTATGCACCATGCAACACCTAAGAAGTTTGTGTGGTTATCAAAATATCGGCTAAATATTACATATAGGCTAACTGATAGAAAGTTACAGTGAGGAAGGGGGGCAGGCTTCTATACCCAGTCCCACCTAGACCACTGACTGTTATTAGCATTTGAAAGGCCAAGCCATCAGCTAACGACTGTGGTCACGCGGATGCCTGAAAACTGCCGTCTAACAGCTGTATTCGGACATTTGCGGGAGTTTTCAGGTCCGCATGACAAAGTTCTGCGGGCATCCGAATACCTCCGGAAAACAGCAGGTTTAGCGGAAGTTTACTTTGTCCGGATATTTCCGAATACACCACTTTTCACGCAGTGAATAACTTCAGTAGCAGCTTTAAAATCGTGTTTGCGCTGAGCTGTGATACAGTAGGACGCTCAGTGCTTTTGGCTGAGGTTCCGTCCGTCTCAGCTGTTTGGGACGCAGCTGGCCAATTGTGACGGACAAGCGCGCTGATCAAACAGCATTTTGACATATGACAGACTGACTGCATTAATAGCATTGTGTGTTTTCCAACAGTTTCTTTTCCTTCTTTTCTGTCGGTCGTTTTTATACTCAGGAAGAACGACAACGCGGACGCAGCCATGGGTACTTCGCCTTCAAACCCGTGTTTTCTTCATTTTAAAACACTTCAAAAACTTGCTAATCACTAAATTGCTGGGTTAATTTTTCTTTTTCTTGTTTCTTGAAAACAGCCCTGTGTTGCTTACTCTGACCTATGCTGGTTCGCTGCCAGCTTTTTTTTTTGTGGTGAATTTCTTTAGGTTATGCAATGTCAACTGACAGCACCTGAGTCCTCTCCATCTCTGTAAAAATTAATTAGACAGGACCCACTCCAATGCTCTGATAGTCTACCGTAAATAATCACTGAAAGTTTTGTTTGCCTTAAGGAATATGGTACGGCCATTAGACGGTGTCAGTTTGATGTGGTCTCTGTAACCTCAAAGTCACAGTTGTGTGGGAGTCTTTTTATTGTACACCCACTTTGATGGATGAATCTACCCACTTTGGCAAAGCCTCTAAGTCTCTAAAATCTCGCCTATGCACTGTGGTGTTATACAAGATTTCTCAACTTGAATGTCTGGAGAACAAAAAAAAACCCAAAAAAACCTTGCCTTTCATGTGTATAATTGTGTTGTGTCTGAGGTACTGAGACTCAGCGAGAACAGAGTGAGGTTTTTCCCTCGTGTCATCCGTGTCGCTCGGAATTTTTTTTTTCCCAAAGCTTTCTATTCAATCCCACCCCCCCACCCCCCCAACCCCCCTCCCTCACCCTCACCCTCACCCCCTTCTCATCATGCCTGCTGTTGAGTGGAGCTTTGGCCTCAAGGAAAAGCATGTGCTAGACCTTGATCGTTTTTACCTTTGCAGAGCTTCTTTTTTCTTTTTTTCCTTTTCACATCAACCTCCCCCCCCCCCCCCCCCCCGATGTTCGTTACAAAGCCAGCGCGTTAGCACCTCCAAGGGATGAGTGTAGATTCAGGAGGAGGCCCATTAGATTTTTATTCCTTTCTCTCCAAATTTTGTTCCTCTCATTTTGGCATTGAAGTTCTGCTCCCAGGGGACCCACATCAGTCGTCTCCTCGCCTCTAGATTCAACGTAGTGCTAAAGTTATCACAGCGTTCACCGCAGTGCAAACACGAAGATCGAGCGCTCAGAATATAAATGTTTGTGTGGCTGTGTCTCTGTGTCTCGTATCTCCAGCTCTGATGGTAATAACAGTGCTGTCTCTGTTAATAGAGCTCTTCTATAGTTATCCAATCCTAAAACAAACCCTACATTCCTGACCAGAAACCTGAAGGTCACACTCTCGATACTGAGGGAAATGTGTGGAGAAAAATATAACAGGGCTTCCTAGTGCATTCCTCAGGGGCCAACAGTCTTTTCACAGTTTTGTCTTGACCACCACTGAGGTAATCAAAAAAGTTAAATTGGTTAGTGGTGGTGCTAAAACCCGACGGTCATATGACTGCTCACTGCAGTGGGCAGGGTAGAGAGACCAGTTATATGACTGCTCACTGCAGTGGGCAGGGTAGAGAGACCAGTTGATTGCATACCTGGGCCAAGAGGACAGAAGAAAATCTCCCACCAAGTGTTTTTTTCTTTGTTTTGTCTTTTAGGTTTTTTGTTTGTTTGTTTTTTTCGCCTCCAACTAAATCTGCAGATAACAGCCAGGTGTCAAGTTATTAGACCCAATTCACCAAGCCTGGCTGAGCAAAATAAAAACACTCCATCTCACGGTGAGTCTGAGCGTAAGAGCCAGAGAAGGGGTGAGACGAGATTACCCCAAATCGACACCTGGAGGGTCAAGATCCGACTGGGTTTCACACCCAGCGAGCCCCTGTGGTCTGTGGGAGACCGAAGAGAGGACACACCTGTTTCCCAGCCTCTAATGAAGAGGTGAGAGAAGAAAAGCAGCAGCAGGATTTCAGACCCTGGAGGATTGAGTATCCGGGTGAGACCATTTTTTCAGCCCAAATCCTCCAAATGTGTGCTCAAGAACCCACCCGCAGGCCAGGCCTGGTAGTTCCTGTGTCTCATCTTTCTACAACACATTTGTTTTCTCTCTAGCTTCCTGTTTTTTTTGGGTTTTTTTTATAGAGTATCTGTTTATCCAAACATTTTAGGATTGTTTATCTTACCCTTTATTGAGTAAATGCACCAGGGCCTCTGATCTCTGTTAGCATGCCTCAAACGGGGCAGATTAATGTGACAGATGATGCCTGGATTAAGCAGGTTTCTTTGAACCAAATGTTCAGAAAAGAGGAGAAAAAATCTGGGATTAATGGAAAAGTTGGCAGACTGAGGTATGGTGAAGTGGGTGATAGTAGTCTGGGGAGAGAGGCCTGTTTATAGCGAGGTCACAATGGACACCCCCCCCCCCCCCAACCACACACACACACAAAACACACATGCGCGTGCCCACGTACAACACACACACATACACACACACACACGCACAGGCACACGCACACATACACAAACACACACACATGCACACACACACACACACACACAAAACACACATGCGCGTGCCCACGCACAACCCACACTGAAAAGGAGGGTGACTGAGAGTGCAGTGTGAGGTGTGCTGCTCCCTGTGTCACTACGCCTTTGTGCTGTTTCAGGGACCTTGCTGTCACCGTGGGGTGTCGGTCAGAACACAATCCAAGCATCCAATTTGGGGTTTTTGATATTTATTAAAACGCACAGCACGACATGAGCACACTTGAATTTACAAAAAGGGGGTTTGGTTGATATGGTCAGGTTTGGGTGTAGGTATAGGTGAGTATGTATTTGTACGTGTGTGGTTTAGTCGTCACTGACGCACACCGCATTAACTTAAACTGTCCAGGTTCTGACTTCTTCTCGCCGGAGTGGGGGTTGATCTGACGATCGGGGGGGATGCGAATCTTATATATGCTGACCTGTATCTTTAACCCTATTGGTCGTCAGGTCAGAGGGCAGCCTGGATGGACAGGTCAGCTGGCTAATCCTGACCTGGACGAGAAGTTTATGGGTGCGGTCTTTGGTGTACGTGCAACTTGTTGACTTTGGGGTGCATCGGGGGGAGGGGGAGCTCTGCCAGCCTGCTGGAAAAATACAGATCTTGCACGGTGCATTGGTTATCCAACATGTTGAAACTGTTAGTATGAAATGATTAACCTGACTGAAAGTACTTGTGTTTAATATGAAAAATGCTGAGAGGGTTAACTGACTAAATATAGATGGTGGTGTTAAATGATTACTTTATGAAATTATGTAAGTGTATGTAAATCGGAATTATACTTCCCTTGGACACCATTTAAGCACTGTCTTCTGAGGCAGAGGTTCCCAACTGATGGCCCTTTTATACAGCCGCCCCCAAATTTGCTTGCAAATTTGCTTTACTAAAGGGCCACAGTTTCGTCAGGGGTTGTTTGCTGTATCATCTGGGATGGCTGGCAGCTCAATTAGCCGTGCCACCGGTCGCAAGTAAATCTTGTCCCTCACTTGAACACTCGCTGTCCGGACACGTCCATCTCTGCCAGTGACAACAGCTGATATTTTTCCAATAGGCCACAAAGCTCTGGGGAGCTGTGGATCCACAATCATCACGACTGTGCCTACTTTCAGATTGGGACTGTCCCTCTGCCATTTTTGTCGGGCTTGCAAATTTGGCAGATAACACTTTGTGAAATGGGCCCAGAAATGGTCCGCTAGTACCTGGCTATGACGCCACCGTCGCCTACCCAGTAGTTCGTCGTTTGGGTATGTCACTTGTGGCAAGGATGAATCAAGCCGCCCCATGAGAAGGAGATTTGGGGTGACAGGATCAGGATCTGCTATGTCCGCGGACACATATCCCAGGGGTTTTGCATTCAGGATGCCTTCCACCTCAATTAGGACTGTCCTCAGGACTTCCTCAGACACAGTTTGCGCTCCTAGTGTTGTTCGGAGTGCATCCTTCACTGAGCGAATTTCCCGCTCCCATGTTCCTCCAAAGTGTGGGGCGTTTGGAGGGTTGAAATGAAACTGAATTTTCTGTCTAGCCAGCTGTACCTTTAAAGTGGGGCTCAACATGGCAAAGGCTTCTTTCAGTTCCCTCTCTCCTCCCTTGAAATTGGTGCCTTGATCTGATATCAATTCCCATGGGGTTCCTCTCCGAGCAATGAATCTTCTCAGTGCCATTAAGAAGGAGTCTGCATCTATGCTGTTGAGGAGGTCAAGATGCACACTTCTAGTAGTCAGGCACTTGAAAATTATGCCCCATCTTTTCTCCGTCCTCCGGCCTAGTTTTACTGCAAAGGGTCCGAAGCAGTCCATTCCTGTAGAATAGAAGGCTGGTTTGAATAGTCGGAGCCGTGCTGGGGGTAAGTCTGCCATCTTTGGAACAACAGGTTTTGCCCTCCATTTTTGACATTCCAGACAGCCGTGCTGGTGTCGCCGGATTGCCTCTCGTCCCCGCAGAATCCAGTATTTCCGTCGGATTTCTGCAAAGGTTTTCTCTGGCCCCGAGTGGTGCAGCTGATCATCATAGTCCTTGATGAGAAGCTTCGTCACCACATGGCTTGGGTCTAGTACAATGGGGTGTACAGCTACCAGGTCAGTTTGTTCAGTTTGCCTGAGTCTTCCTCCAACTCGAATGAGGCGCGCAGCCTCATCCCACTCGGGTGACAGTGTGATCAGCCGGCTTTGTGGTGGCACGGGTTTGTTGTGTTCTAAGCAGGTGAACTCTTCTTTGAAGCTGTCCATCTGAGTTCTCCTCAGGATGGTGTTCTCTGCTTCAGAATAGTCAGCTACTGAAGGATTTCCTGTGCGCCCTGCCGCCCCATGAAGAAACAAGGTGGTGGTCTCTAGTAACTCTTGGTATGTTGCACACTGCTTGGCATCTGGAAGTATAGTGTCAGTAGCCGTTTGGGTGATACCGCAGAAGATTGGCTTCTTTACCTCTGCAGCATCATCGGGGGGTTTGCTGTCTGGCTTCTTTGGCCACTTCGCTGGTGGCTGACTCAGGAAAGCAGGACCATGGCTCCATCTGCTGGGCTTCGTGAGCTCAAATAAGGTTCGCCCTCTGGTGATGTCATCGGCCGGATTGTTAGCTGACTCCACATATCTCCAGATGTGGTTGTCTGTGAGCTCCTGAATCTCAGCGACTCTGGTCCCCACAAACACTTTAAAGCGGCAGGAGTCTGACTGTAACCAGGTGAGCACTGTTGTGGAGTCGGACCACAGTACCGTCTGTTTGATGGGGACGGTCAGCTCATTCTCTAAGACCCTGGCAAGCTGTGCACCAGTCAAAGCTGCACAGAGTTCTAAACGTGGAATCGACTGTTGACGCTTTGGGGCCACTCTTGATCTAGCCATCAGGAACGCCACTTGGACTTGACCTCGCTCATCTTCAGAGCGCATGTATGCTACCGACCCATAAGCACACTCTGAGGCATCGCAGAAGATGTGGATTTCTCTGCTGACTGTCGGAGTGTCCAGCTCTGGGCTGGTGTAGCACCGAGGCATGGTGATGTTTTTTAGACGTGGCAGCTCACCTTCCCAAGCTTTCCATGCCTGCAGCAGGTCTTCTGGGAGGAGGGGGTCGTCCCAATCACGCTCCTTGCTCCACAGACGTTGTACAATGACTTTGGCTCGGGTGATGAAGGGGATGATGTAGCCCAGTGGATCATATTGGCTAGCCAGGACTCGGTAAATGTGGCGCATTGTGGGTTCAGCAGGGTCGACTGGGCAATATCTGTATCCGAGTGTGTCGCTTCTGCAACTCCAGCGCAGTCCCAGTGCTAGTTCTTGGGGATCTACTCTGTTCTGCGTAAGCCACAGCTCACTGCTCTCTGACCTGGATTCCTTTGGCAAATGGCTGATGACATCTCCGATGTTACTTGCCCACTGCCTGAGGTCAAAGCCACCCGTAGCCAGAAGTGCTCTCAGCTTATTTACTAACTGCCTTGCTTCTTCGACAGATGTGAGGCTCTGGAGGCAGTTATCTACGTAGAAACACCGTTCTACTGAGTGCCGCACATCTTCGTTCGGTTGGCTATGATCCAGAATGTGTCTTTGGAGTGCGAAGGTGGCACAGCATGGGCTGCAGGTTGTGCCGAACGGTACAACTTGCCATTCATACACACTAGGAGGAACATCTCTGGCCATGTCGCGCCAGAGGAAGCGAAGCAGGGGCTTATCTTGGGGTAGGAGACGGACCTGGTGGAACATTCCCTTGATGTCCCCACTAATGGCTACAGCATGTTGCCTGAATCTCAGTAGCACCCCTAGCAGTGATGGCCCGAGCGGTGGTCCAGGAAGTAGGAGGGTGTTCAAGTTCTGACCTTTATACTTGAATGAGCAGTCGAACACAATGCGGTTCTTCCCGTTGTGATGAACCATGTGGTGGGGAATGTACCAGGTCTCCTCTGCTGCCTCAACCTCCCTAGGACCCAGCTTGGTAACATAACCTGCTTTCTCCAATTTTTCTACCTCCTCATTATATGCCGCTGCCCTTTCTGGGTCCTTTGCTAATCTGCCCTCTGTGGCTCGGAGTCTTGCCATTACTGCCTGCTTAGGAGCCTTCAGGATTGGGAAGTTTTCCATTCGAAGCAAGGGGGTTGCATACCGGTCCACTCCATCAACCGTAATTCTAACCGTTTTTTCCTCCAGTATGTCGACTGCCTTACGGTCTTGCCTGGATCTGGTTACCAATTTCTCACTCCGGTATGGCACTGTGTCTAGTTGCCATAGTTTCTCGACGTGGCGATAAAGTTCAGCTGCTGGGGAAACAATGGAGGTCAGCAGACATTGTGTTGCACGGACTGGATTATGAAAGTCTCTTGCGGGCCCCTGCAGTGTCCAGCCTAGCCTGGTCCTGATTGCTGCGGGGCCCCCCCCAAGTGGGCCCAGTCTGACTGGCTCGACGGGAGTGATGAGGTGAGTGTTGTCGGCTCCAATCAGCAACAGTGGTGACACTTTATTGAGCGTCTCTAGTGGCAGTCCTTGCAGGTGACGGTACCTCTTCTGGAGGGAGGCAGCAGGGTGTGAGTGCTCTGCTAGTGTGAGGTGATTGGCAGTGAAGGCGTGACGAATCCTGTATGTCTTTCTTTGGTTCGCCACTGGTGAGACTGTGAAGGATACAGATGACCCATGCAGTACCTTCACATCCTGTCGGACGGTCCTCAGTGCCAAGTCCTCCGCTTCACCTTGTAACTGCAGCTGTTGGGCTGCAGACTGGAGGAGGATTGTGCGCTCAGACCCGTCATCCAGCACTGCATATGTTTCCAGTGACTTTTCTCCATGGCGCAAGATGACCTTGATGACTTTAAGGAGCACATGGTTGCAGTTACTGGGACGATCTAAATACAGGGTCTTCACTGCCGAGTTCACCAGGCACGTACTCTCGCTGGGTCTCTGGTTGACGTCGTGAAGGACCTGCAGGTGCTTCCCGTTACAGATCCGACACGGCTTCTTGAGGGTGCACTGCGCTGCCTGGTGGGTGCGCGCACATCGCCAGCACCTTCTGTTGTCCTTTATCCAGGCTATCTTTCTCTCAGTGGAGAGCTGTTTAAAGTCAGAGCACTGACTTAGATGATGGTCAGAGTTATCGCAGTAAGGGCAATAGGATTGGAACTTTACCTTCTGTTGTGATGGTGAGGGAACTGCTGACAGGAACTTCGAGGCAGGAATGGATTTTTCTACACCATGCAGAATTGTTGTAGGCTGATGCTTGGGCTTTAGCAGGGGCCTGTCCCTCCGTATTGCTGGAGGCTGTTCTCTCCTAGGTTGGCACCTTGTTTCCAATTGCAGCCAGGTGGAGAAGTCTAGGAGGGTGTAGGCCATAGTCTCTGGTTTGAGCTTACTGATGTGCCTCTTAAATCGGCAGAACTGGTCCGTTGGCAGCTTCTCCAGTAGGCGCTCCACATGAGAACCACAGGCCAGCTCCGCCTGCCCCTGTCCGCCTAGGGTCTGCAACAGTCCCACAAGTGAGTGGATGCGGAGGGCGAAATCGTCAAATGCCTGTCCATCTCCAGGTCGAATGGGAGGCAAATCCATGATGGCCTTGATTTCTCGGGAGGCTAGCTGGCGGGGTTGACCGTACCTCTCATCTAGCGCTCTGACGGCTCGAGTGAATGGGTCCGGTGCTTGAGAGAAGGCCAGCGCCAGGCGTCGGGCTTTGTCTACTTTCAGGTGCTCCAGGAGGACGTGGTACTTGTACTGTTCTGTCTCTTCTGGATCGAGCAGGTTGTTTAATGCCATCCTCAGCATGGTGTACTCTGTCTCATCCTCCTTGGTGAAGTCTGGAAAGGTGGGTCCCACTACCCGGCTGTAGGAGCGTCTCCGCACCACAGGGGACACTGTTGTCTTTGATGGTGCTGTCGCCGTCACATCAGGCTGAAACGTGGGCCAGTACGGGCTGGGGTAGGCGGCGCTGGGCTGAGGGTAAGGTGTCAGGTATGAGGGCATACCCATCACTGGTCCAGGCGGCCAGTACATAGGTGGATATGGTAAATGTGGCTGACCAGGTACTGCTGCTGGCTGCTGTTCGGTTTGGGGTGCTGCCAGGGGTTCTTCCTTCGTTGGATGAGGATGTGGCAGTGGTGAGACCGGCAGCTGCGGCAGTGATGTATCGGAGGCAGCCACATCTGTCTGTTTGGGCTCAAATGAATGCGGCAGGTGGTACAGTGCGGAAGACACAGAGGAGGGATCTCGGCTGACAGGTGGTGGAGACTGGACTGACTGTGGCAGCTGCAGGCGCTGTAAGTGTGTTGTTAGCTCCTGCACAATGGCTGGGTTGGCAGTTGGTTGGACTGGTAGGACTTTAGCCTCCCGTGGTGTTGACCGTCTTGAGGAATGGCGAGAGGATCGGGAGCTATATGGCGTGGATGTTGAAGAGCGCTCCAACACACGCTCGAGAAGGGCGCTCTGCTTCTTCATCGTCTCCAACAGTTGCTGCATGAGCTCCTCTTGGCCTCCAGTCGCTGCTGGGGACTGCCTCTGGGCTGCAGGTACTGATGGTCCGAGGGGGGTCATCTCGGCCTGTCCCTCTTGGCGCCTAATTCTCTCCTCTTCGTGCTCATGTGCGTGCGTGCGTGCATACTGTACTTCATAGCCCTCAAGGTGGGCAGGGCGGCGGGTATCCCTGTGAGGACGATGTGGGGGGGATGGAGCTGGAGTTGGATGCTGAGACATTTCCACGGCAACAACACTGATCCGGCTCGAAGGACCATGAAAAGGAGGGTGACTGAGAGTGCAGTGTGAGGTGTGCTGCTCCCTGTGTCACTACGCCTTTGTGCTGTTTCAGGGACCTTGCTGTCACCGTGGGGTGTCGGTCAGAACACAATCCAAGCATCCAATTTGGGGTTTTTGATATTTATTAAAACGCACAGCACGACATGAGCACACTTGAATTTACAAAAAGGGGGTTTGGTTGATATGGTCAGGTTTGGGTGTAGGTATAGGTGAGTATGTATTTGTACGTGTGTGGTTTAGTCGTCACTGACGCACACCGCATTAACTTAAACTGTCCAGGTTCTGACTTCTTCTCGCCGGAGTGGGGGTTGATCTGACGATCGGGGGGGATGCGAATCTTATATATGCTGACCTGTATCTTTAACCCTATTGGTCGTCAGGTCAGAGGGCAGCCTGGATGGACAGGTCAGCTGGCTAATCCTGACCTGGACGAGAAGTTTATGGGTGCGGTCTTTGGTGTACGTGCAACTTGTTGACTTTGGGGTGCATCGGGGGGAGGGGGAGCTCTGCCAGCCTGCTGGAAAAATACAGATCTTGCACGGTGCATTGGTTATCCAACATGTTGAAACTGTTAGTATGAAATGATTAACCTGACTGAAAGTACTTGTGTTTAATATGAAAAATGCTGAGAGGGTTAACTGACTAAATATAGATGGTGGTGTTAAATGATTACTTTATGAAATTATGTAAGTGTATGTAAATCGGAATTATACTTCCCTTGGACACCATTTAAGCACTGTCTTCTGAGGCAGAGGTTCCCAACTGATGGCCCTTTTATACACACACACATACACACACACACACACACATGCACACACACACACACACACACACAAAACACACATGCGCGTGCCCACGTACAACCCACACACATACACACACACATACGCACAGGCACACGCACACATACACACACACACATGCACACACACACACACACACACACACAAAGCACACATGCGCGTGCCCACGCACAACCCACACACATACACACGCACACGCACACATACACACACACACACACACACACGCGCACACACACACACACACACTCACACACACATATGCGCACGCACAACACATACACACACACACACACACACATGCACACACACACACACACACACACACTCACACACACATATGCGCACGCACAACACATACACACACACACACACACACACATGCATGCGCGCGCACACACACAACACACACACATACACACACATACTATGGATGTACCGGAATCCAAATACATTATTTGGGAAAGCACAGATATTTCTTCTACCTGAAGTTGCTCGTTATTATTTGGGGAAAAAAAACACGATTGACATGTCTGTGTGTCAGCCATTATGTTTCTTCAAATGGATTCATATCATTGTGGACGGCCACAAAAAGACACGTTCTGTTTACAACACAGGACTTTGATTTCACTAACTAGTCGTTTCATTTACTACATATTATTGAAAAGTGATCGCTATATTCTGTAGTCGCCCCCGCTGAGTCAGGTGTGAGACAAAGGCCTGGTGTGGCGGCTGGTTTACCCCCACAACATGTATGCGTTTTTAGCTGTATGTGTTAAGCTCCTCCATTTAAAAAACCCCAGTCGAAAGTCGTTTCATTTACTACACATTACTGAAAAGTGATCGCTATATTCTGTAGTCGCCCCCCACCGAGTCAGTGCAAATTACTGTTGTAAAATAGTCATTCACGTTTCCCTTGTGAACAGCAGTAACGTTAGCACATCACGAATCGCAAACGCAGTATCATTAGAGTTTAAGATTATCCCTTCAACTTAGGGATATTTTTTCCATATATCATACTGTATTTTCAATGCAAAAGAGAATGTTTTGATTTTCAAAACATTTTTTCAGTTTCTGATTGTGCAAGTTCCCCCTGTTAAAAGGGTGGTGGTTCAGGCAGTTAAGTAAAACTTAGTTTAGTTAAAAAGAAAAAGAAAAGAGAGAGAAAAGTGCAGTATGAGGATGTGGAAATATATTTCATAATTAACTATATGCCAGTATTTAATCAATCTGATGCCGTGAAGGCACATAAATCGCATTGCCAATGAATATTAGGTGAGAAAATACATTTACCTGATTTAAGGTGACTTTGGTATAAACCACACCCACTTCCAGTCTACTATCCAAATACAGAGACAGAGACAGATACTGATACTGATAGAGATACATATACAGATACAGAGACAGATACAGATACAGATACAGATACAGATACTGATACTGATACAGATACAGATACAGATACAGACACAGACACAGACACGGACAATGATACAGAGACAGATACAGAGACAGATACAGATACAGATACAGATACAGATACTAATACAGATACAGATACAGAGACAGAGACAGAGACTGAAACAGATACAGATACAGACACAGACACAGACACTGACACTGATACAGACAGAGACACAGACATGGACACAGACATGTATACATGTACATGCATGCCTGTACACACATAGACACACACACACACACACGTGTACATGTACATGCCTGTACACACACAGACACAGACACCCATACACACACATATGCATGCATGCACACACTCACGCAAGCAAGTCTTTCATCGTTCAGTGAATCTGAGGACGTGAATCCATCGCTTCCTCTTGTTTCTGTTAGAATTAGATTACGGTAATTATGCTTCCAATCATTTTTGTGCACTGCTCAATCTCAGGCGTCCTTCCGCAGTCGCGGCCGTTATGTATGACTACAGGACCCTGTGTCTTTACTGTGACTAGAAAGTCCTCACTGTGGATGTGAGTGAATGTCAAAGTCTATGCTCTCTGGAGGTCCACAAGCAGGTCACTTAGGCCTCATTCACACCTGGGGATTCATGTACATTGTACATTTAAATGTATTTATGTAGCAGACGCTTTCGTCCCAAAGTGACTTACATAATGAATCCGTACGACACGTGCATAGCCAAGCCAGCCAAATGTGCGTTCAGTCGGTTCTGATCCAATCTGATCCCAGCTGTGCGTTCACACCTGTCTCTTAGAAATGTTCTGTATCCTGTCCTGCAGCGGTGTCCTCATTTGACCGTGTTTTAGTCAGGTCTCGGTTGAATGCTTCCTTTTTTTACCGGGCGTATGCATTTAATTCTCAAGACCTGTTTTGTTTTGTTTTGTTTTGTTTTGTTTTTTAAGTTTTCAGTATAATCTAGGTTCTAATTCAATCTGTTGTTGTTCTTATGGAAAGCAGTGCTGTGAGAGATAGCAGCGCACCCCCCCCCCCCCCTCACTTTATTACTCTGTCTTCTTATTGTTATTTATTTTCTTTCTCCTGAAATAAAAACCCTGTTTACCGAGAGCTTACTAAACACATTCAGTCAGTGAGGTTCTTCTTGCTGTCGATAACCGTTGTTCGTAGGTGGTTCTTGCTAACCAAACATGTTACGACCATAATCAAACACGTAGGGTAATGTCTAATAACAAATGGGGTGACTGAAACAAACTTCTTATTTTTCTCTCTCTGTCTGACGGTTGAATTCTATATATATACACAGTATGTATGTATGTGTGTGTGTTTATATGTATATATATATATTGCACTGAATTCACTAAGCTGGTTAGTGAGTGTGATTTCCCTGCATGTCAACTCTCCTTTGTTTCCTAGTTTCAGTGACTTGTTCTCTCTGTATGTACCTGAAGTTTGTGTTTCGCCCCTTTACCTGAGTGACCGTGTTTGATCTTGGATTGAGATTTTGATTCATCAGCTCAGCGCTTGAATTCCAGGTTCTCTGAGTGATGTTGACAAGTAGATGCTCTGTAAAATATCTCATACAGAAAGTGACTGGGCCAGATGAACTGCCAGCGTGACAGGTAAAATGCTTTCTCAGTTATGCGGTGTTGTCTTTGTTTTACAGTTTTACAGTCCTGATTCCATCTATGTTTAAATCACTATCTCTGAGGACATTGTTAATGACAAGACAATGAGATGGTTCTCTTGCAGTTTGTGTTTATGTGACAATAGGAAAACTTTCCTCTTGTTGTTCCCAACACATTTTCGCCGACCTCACATATCCACACCCACGCACATTTGGCTCTGAAGACATCCAAGACATCGCTGGGTTGAGGTTTTGCCCCAAAAGTATGCAAGCATGCCCTCTTTGATCATATCTCACTGGATTAGGCTATAGAGCACGTAACAGACTACGTTAGGCTATAGCGCTCATCACAGACTACGTTAGGCTATAGAGCTCGTAACAGACTACGCTAGGCTATTGCGCTCATCACAGACTACGTTAGGCTATAGAGTTCATCACAGACTACATTAGGCTATAGCACTCGTCACAGACTACGTTAGGCTATAGAGCACGTAACAGACTACGTTAGGCTATTGCGCTCATCACAGACTACATAAGGCTATAGAGCTCGTCACAGACTACGTTAGGCTATAGAGCACGTAACAGACTACGTTAGGCTATTGCGCTCGTCACAGACTACGTTAGGCTATAGCACTCGTCACAGACTACGTTAGGCTATAGAGCTCGTAACAGACTACGCTAGGCTATTGCGCTCATCACAGACTACGTTAGGCTATAGAGCACGTAACAGACTACGTTAGGCTATTGCGCTCATCACAGACTACGTTAGGCTATAGCGCTCATCACAGACTACGTTAGGCTATAGCGCTCATCACAGACTACGCTAGGCTATTGCGCTCATCACAGACTACGTTAAGCTATAGCACTCATCACAGACTACGCTAGGCTATTGCGCTCATCACAGACTACATAAGGCTATAGAGTTCATCACAGACTACATTGGGCTATAGAGTTCATCACAGACTACGTTAGGCTATAGCGCTCATCACAGACTACGTTAGGCTATAGAGCTCGTAACAGACTACGTTAGGCTATAGAGTTCATCACAGACTACGTTAGGCTATAGCGCTCATCACAGACTACATTAGGCTATAGAGTTCATCACAGACTACATTGGGCTATAGAGTTCATCACAGACTACGTTAGGCTATAGCGCTCATCACAGACTACGTTAGGCTATAGAGCTCGTAACAGACTACGTTAGGCTATTGCGCTCATCACAGACTACGTTAGGCTATAGCGCTCATCACAGACTACGTTAGGCTATAGAGTTCATCACAGACTACGTTAGGCTATAGAGTTCATCACAGACTACATTAGGCTATAGAGCTCGTAACAGACTACATTAGGCTATAGAGTTCATCACAGACTACGTTAGGCTATAGGGCTCATCACAGACTACATTAGGCTATAGAGCACGTAACAGACTACATTAGGCTATAGAGTTCATCACAGACTACGTGTTATTACCAGGTGTAAAGGACAACTCTCATGTTCATGTTCTTGATCATCTTTTAGCTTTCTTTCAAAGGAAAAAGTAAAAATATCTGTTTTAGTCTGACAGTTACATTTGTTTCCATGTTTATTTTCAAACA